>NC_056733.1:1236043714-1236108714 GCF_019279795.1 Protopterus annectens | reverse complement strand
CACAGAACCCCTCTCTCTGTATGTCGAAAAAATGTTGGGACCTATAGTGAACTTAAATCCAGTTATTCTAAAAGACACTAAACAGTTTTTACTTGATCTATACAGAGAAACAGTTGCCATACCAGATAACCTCCCATATATTCTAGTAACCATGGATGTCAAATCCCTCTTTACAATTATACCTAATCAGAAGGTATACAAAGTATACATAATTGTCTAACTAATTATACTGATTTTTTGGACACTAAAACTGATCTTGTTTGCACATTGCTCAAAACAGTGTTAAAAAATAATATATTTCTCTTTGACAATGAATTATTCCTTCAGAGGGATGGCGTAGCTATGGGCACTTCTTGTGCCAATAGCTATGCCAACCTCGTGATGGCAGTATGGGAGTAGGATAGACTTTTTCATTTATCCAGTTATAAAGAATTTGTTATATTTTACAGATGATTTGTCGATGATTTGTTCTTTCTCTGGAAGGGTAGTGAGGCTGATTTAGATGGATTTTTCGAAGAAGTGAATTCTCTCACTGACTACTTAAAATTCACTATTGCTATGTCTCACAACAATATATCTTTTTTAGAGGTTCACGCTGAGCGCCTTACCAATGGTAAATTAAACACAGGGATTCATAGGAAATCATGCTATAAGCGCACATTATTACATAGACACAGCATGCATCCTGGCTATACTTTTAAACATATAGTAAAAGGACAGGCAATTCGAGCCTCTAGACTGAATCCATTACAGTCCAATTTTGAAAGACAACTAGCTGACCTCAATGACAGGTTAGTTGCAAGGAAATATAACATTGGTGAGATAAGACACAGTTTTCTGAGTGCAGAGAACATAAGGTTGGGCATGTCCTTACTTCTCAGAGGAAGGGAATAATAGATACTTACATCCTGGTAACCCTGATAGTATTAGTACATCTACACAAAAATTATCATTATTTTTTACACATGATGTCCATCGGATAAAATATATAGTATATAAACATTGGAATTTATTAACTATAGACCCTCTCATTAAGGTTATTGCAGGGGAGCAACCACAGTTTTTATTTAAAAACAAGAAAAATTTATTTAGACTTTTATGTCATCCTTCTAACAATGTGTATTATTTTCAAGATAATTTACATCTAGGAACTAGGCGTTGCCACAGTTGCAATTTTTGCTCTTATATTTGTGATTTTGTTGTTTTTGTACATCCTAATACCTCACAAGTATATAAGTTTGATATAACAGCTGATTGCAACACAAAACACGTTGTTTATCTCGCTACGTGTTCCTCCTGTTCTGCCTTTTATGTTGGCAAAACCGACAGGAGACTTAGAGACAGGGTGAGAGAACATTTGTACCAGATACACATTAAATCTGGTACAAATGCACTTTCTAAACATATTATAGCTACTGATGATTCACATTTGTTTAAGTTCATGGTTATTTACATCAATACACCCAGTTTGAGAGGTGGAGATGTTAGGAATTTTACAGAGAGGAATGAAACGAATTGGATCATCAGACTTCAAGCACATTTACACCCTGGTTTAAATGAGAAAATTCCTATTAAACCATCCCTTAAAAACAGGAAGCTTGTTTTTAAGTAAATATAATTTTTTTTAAGTAAATATTATATTATGTACATATTTTAATGTCATATATTTATATATATTATTTTTAGATTAAGTTTCCTTGATATATATATGTTTATTTGTGTGTTGTACTGCATTTTCTACTTATGCGCTTTTGCCATATCTATGCAAGTATTGTTATCAAGGTACCTATTTTTATGCTTTCTTAGATAAGATACTTGTGATTTAAATGCTTTTAAGTAGAGAAGCATGTGGATATATTCATTAATTAATTAATGTTATTTGCTTATTTATTAATTGTGATGTCATGATTGAATAAGTTTATTCACTTATAAATAGTGAGTATATTCATTCAGGTTGTATCATTGAGGTCTGAAGAAGCCACTTTGGTGAAAGCGCTTACCTGTTATTCGTTTATCGAATAAAAGGTTTTTATTATAGTCAAGGTTTTTGTGAATGGTTCTTTGATTTGAACTACAAGAATAGTCAGCATTTGGTCTGAATAGACATTTATATGGTAACTGTTATCAACTGCCAGAGGTTGTCACTGAGCCTATTTTATTGCTTTTTGACATTTTTCATTTTATTGGTGCTCAGTGCTATTCATTTTCCAGCGGTGTTGGTTATCTATTTTATTTTATTGTTATGTAACAGATACATTTTCATTGTGACAACTAAATTCTATCCCCCCTAGGGGTTGAGTACAGAGTGTAATTGCAGGCTGCTGAACTACATCTGTAATTAATGTATTGATTGGTTCTTTTCTTCAAGGCAAGTGTTTTTTACTGTTGTACTACTTAAAGGCTTTAGCCTGAACAGCAACATATGTTATGTTTTCAGATTACTGTATCAAATGTTTTGTTTGAGAGTTGCATTACTCAGTTATTATGTATTTCAAACACCTAACTGCTGTAAGAAAATGGCATATACAACTGAAATAGTAGACAAATAAACATTTCTATGTATGCAAACTTGTGTGTAGTGTCATGCCCTTTGCATTGTCTGTGGGTATATGTTTCACGCAATAATTGTCTTTTGTATGAAAGAATCAAACTCTGGCCATTTTAAAAGGTGGCAACTGGAGGAATACTGGCTGTCTGATATGCTGTGCACCCCCCCTCTCTCTCTCTCTCTCTCTCTCTCTCTCTATATATATATATATATATATATATATATACTCTTCCTATACATATCTCTAAGTAGTAATATATTTATATGTGTATGTATGTGCAAACGCAATACACACACACACACACATACACACACACACACACACACACACACACACACACACACACATATATATATATATATATATATATATATATATATATATATATATATATATATATATATATATATGGGTCTACTTCATATGACTTAAATTTCATTTGACTGAAATTCATTTGACTGAGACCAAAACAATAAAAGTTCAAAAGAATGAAAACTCATTTGACTGAAACTCATAACACTGACACATTAAAGTAAAAGGTATATACCCTTTTCCCCACTGTAGTGCAATCCTTGAGTTAGTATATATAGTTAGGGGGTGGTGGGCACAGCCCCCCACATACTTTATGCATTTTAAACCATACACATGGATATTCATAACCGCAATGAAAAACTCTTTGCAGAAAACAATATTTAATTAAACTATGTGGGGGGCTTCACCCCCCCAAACTATATATACTAACTCCTGGTTTACACTACAGTGGGGAAAAGGGCATATACCTTTTACTTTAATGTGTCAGTGTTATGAATTTCAGTCAAATGAGTTTTCAGTCTTTTGAACTTTCAGTGTTTTGGTCTCAGTCAAATGAATTTCAGTCAAATGAAATTTAGGTCATATGAAGTAGACCCATACATTATATATATATATATATATATATATATATATATATATATATATATATATATATATATATATATATACATATATATATATATATATATATATATATATATATATATATATATATATATATATATATATACATATACATACATCTACATATATAAATATATTGAATGACTGTGCTGCATGATATGTTTGAAAAAACATCAAATTTATTTACATCTTAAATGGCTTAGTGGTAAATCCATTTGGCTGTAGTTTGCAGAGCCCTGGGTCTGAGACTTGCAAGGGCTGATTATTTTGTTGCTGGGCAGAATGCCCTTTTTTAAGGTGAGAGTGGAATGATTAAGGAATGATTATAGGTAAGTGTGGTGAGGGAGGTTTGGTAGGAGAGGTTGCATTTGCAGACAGACAAGACACACAAGTCAGCAGACAGGGGTGGTGTATGACACATGGGGGAGTAAACACCTTGTCAGGGCGGGTGGTTGGGAATCAGAGGCTCATAAGCCCCACATATGGTAGTAGTGGCACTGATGTTCCCACCAGATGGCAGTCACCACTACTCCTTCACAGCCACAAAGGTGGCTGTGCTGGAGGCTGGAGGGGCTGCCTGCCCCTCTAGCTGAACCAGCCTGCCCTCCACCTGGTGCAGGCAGTCATCCAGCTCCATCTGGGGTACACTCCGCACCATTCCACAGACGTCTTCCCAGGTGACAACATCCTCACCATGCCCACTTGCAGGGGGGGAAGCCCCATCCTCTGCAGTGGTTACACCCAAAGGTAGTGCAGGACCAGCAGATGAGGGAGGTCTGGGTTGGGTCCCAGACGTGCTGAGACCCAGTGCTTCAGCCATGTGGGTTGGGAGAGCTGGATCCACTGGGATCTGCCTTCCCATATGTGCTATGGTGTGAAAATTAACAATGAATATTGGTTAGTAATGCACAACACATTACAAGATTAGTCAAAATAGCATGCATGGATATTCCCATTTACCCAAACCAGTACAATTATAACAGTGCCATAGCAAACAGAACCCATGCATATATTAAATGGCATTCAGAGTTGCAACAGCATGCCAGTTAGTGGTATGTCAGGCAGGCAATAACAATGATTATTCAACAGGGAATATTAGTATGCACACAGTTTAAACAATGATAAACCAAATGGAACAACGGTCCCAACAGTAGAGGTTTGTTTAGGAACATACCCATGCTGGTTTAAGTGTGATGGTCGGATCAGTTGAGTGGTGGTGGGGGAAGGGAATAGATTCAGTTGACAACTGCTCTCAAGTATATTTGTCAGCACAGTACTATTCATTACTCTACATTCTGTCCACGCTTACACTCTACCTGAGCAATGAGGCTGCTGCAGCACACCAACAGCTATAGATATCAACAGAGCAATTGTACCCTTATTTTAGTTATACACATCATGCCTGTTTCTATACCAATTTCTTTACCTGTGGGCCCTGTGCAGATGACCTGTGTGCACATTACATTGCTGTTTCTACACATATTTAAGATTCACATAGTAGTTGCAGGCCCTGGAGTGTGTGTTGTGCCTTTGACATACATCTACTGTGACATTCTTTGTGTGCAGGTTTCTTGGCAACTGGGGAAACTATCCGTGACAGACTAACACTTGAGAGGCTGGTCTGGGCCAGACTGCAGAATGTGGATCTCTAGCTTGCATCTATTTGTAGGACTGGGGCTGATCAACACAGCAATTGTACACCTCTCATAGTTATACACATCATATTAGTATTTCTATTCAGATTTCTTTACTTGTGTACCCTGTGTGAAAATATATGTGCTGCAGTACATTACTTTTTCTATTTAGATTGCAGTTTACAACTGTAGAACCAGACTTACATGTTAATGGTGGTCTCTGGATTCGAACCGTGGTGTGTGTGCAAAATTGAATTCCAGGCCTATTCTTTATCAGACTGAGCTACTGCTGTGTGTTGCTTGTGACATTTCTATCTAGTACATATTTTTGTGCACATTACTTTTATTATAGCATGTTGCATTATTTGTTTCCCACTTTCAGTACAATTTATGCATGCACCACAGACATTGGTGTCACTGTTTGGAAACATGTGTACATTAGCTGGATTGCACATTTGACTGTTTTAAAACTACATACTGCAATTTCGATTCCTGAGTACACAGTGTAGGTTTTAAGACAGCAACTATTAGCCTTGTACATTTTTCAGTACATTCACATCTACATACAGCTGAAATTGAAAGGTTAACATAGGACAATGTTGGCAGACACACAAGTAAAACACATTCCGATGGAAATATGTACTGTTGCTTTTTTCAGTTGACATGCCCATTCTAAAGTATGCAGATAAGCAGTGCTAAATCGGTTCCCCTCAGTTAATGCATTCTGCAGGACATACACATTTCTATTTTTCAGGTACAAGTGAGATGACACACACAAGTGTTTGGGATCATCTTTATTAGTTTTGACATACATATCTGTGTACAACTCAGAAATCCACAATTACTATTCCTGCATGATCTGCACAGTGGAATACTTTTCTTTTCTAAATGTTACAGTAGCCCTGGCATGACACTTTCTTGGCAGGTTCACTCAGACACACTTATACATATTCTAATATTCCTCTCCTGTATATGGTACCTTGTTTACTACTGACATCTGTATTACACAGCAGCTGGAAATACTCCATTGTAACGCTGGCAGCCTGACACAGGCATTTATTCCTGACTTTTACAGCACAATTATATATACAGGCAGTACTACCATTACTATATTTTTGATTTCTTACTGCTAATATTAGGAAATATTCTGTACTCACCATAATGCCGACACAGCCGAGCCATTCACTGGGCATGAGTGTCAACATTCTGGGACCTCTCTGCAGCAGCTGTATGGGGAGACATGACACATTAATCACACCTGCACAGTCACAAGTTGAACTTTTTCCATACTTAGAGATACATAATACTGCATACTTACAGATACATGGGACATCCTGCACTCGGTCTTCGTGGATCCACTGGTCCAAGAGTGCACCTTTCCTCCACTTCAGGTCAGTATGGTGGTGACATACCTGCTCACCAGTCCGTGGTATGCCAGTGGCACTGGTGAGATCATGTGCAAGCTGGTCTCAGGCCTCTGCTTTGTACTGGGAGCCCTGGTACTGGCCTTGCAGCAGCCTGGCATCATGTTTTTTTTTACTAGGAGCCCAACCATGACTCTGGACTCCTGGATGCCCCAACGTTGCCCTCAAAAGTGAAAACCTTCACCAACACCAGACATTTTGGTCCTGCTGTGATCAATCCCAAATGGTTATGGCTGTATTCCCGTCTGTGTGTTTTAAATAGGGCAGTTTTCACAAACTTTTTCTTGATTGGCCAGTTTTAATATGCTGAACTATGCTTAGCTCCACGCAAATCTGCATAGCAATGCCTAAACCAGATAAGCACAGCTAAAAGCAGGTAAGCAATGCTTACACTAGCAAAGCATTACTTAAACATATTTTTTTCATTAAATTTATAAAGTATTTTTTACATTTAGATTTAACATATTCCCACCCCTACTGTGCTATACGTGAGCCATATGATTGACAACTATCATTCAAATTCCTTAAAAATTTATTAAATAAATTGGCAGAGGGGGGATTTGAACTGAGCATGTGCTATATGCTAGACAAAGGCAATACCACTATGCTACAGCAGCTTAATAGCAGTTTATCATAGTAACTTGTCTATCATTTTCAGGATTTCAGCCAGACTAAGCATAGTGGCGCACTGCACAAACAAGCTGCGCACCGCTTACATTTCAGATTTATTTAATGAAAAAAAAAACATTTTTTGTATTTTTCTTGCTTTTCTGTTGCCCTACTGCCTCCATGCATGTAGGGCAAGAGTGTATACATTCAGGGGTGTGCAATTGAAGGCTGCTGCCTTCTAGCTGTGTTTGTGTTTTGTTTTCTTTTTATTTCAGTGTCTGTAGACACTGAAATGTTAGCTACTGACATTTCAGTGTCTGCAGACACTGGTTTAGTAGATAATATTAGAGCCAGGCTGTAATAGTATGTACATTGACACTCGTTTGTGTCACAAAGTGCCGTACAACACTTTCTGAGCGAAGGGGGGGGTGTTACATGTGCAGGCACTGCTGACGCATGCCCCCTGCGCTCCTTCATGGTTCATGTCCATTTAGATTAAACAGCAGTGCGCCTTCATGCATATGCAAGGTGTTCTGCTATTCTAAATGGACACAAACCACTCTGTGCAAGAATAGTCTTTCTCTTGCTCAGAGATTCATGAATCCCATGGTGTGTATATTCATTGTAGTAAACAAGCACAGTGCAATGTACAATTAAGCAGAATGTAATATATAATATATACATTAGTTTCTAAAGTGGGTCAATTATGAGTTAATTTTGAGAGAGGAGAAGAGACGTGGAAAAGAGATATTTTAGATGATATGTCGTGTGTTGAAGCAGAAGGATTTGGTTTGTATGAAGAAGTGCTTTGAGTTGTATTCTGAATTTGGAATAAGTGTTGATTTCCTTTAGGTCAATGGGGAGACCTTGCCAAAGAGTTAAGTGCCTGAGAAGAGAAATTATGTGCAGTTCTGTGGAGTTTGGTTCTAGGAGTAATGAGAATTGGAGTAGGCTGAGAGTAGTGTCTCAGTTTGTATGAGGAAGCTTTTTCATGAAGCCCAGCTGCAAGGAGAGTAAATGTGTGCAGTTGGAATAGTTTGTAGATTTTTTTATCTTAAAATTCAGATCTTTGTTTTAGGAATAGCTATTTGAATTTTTTAAGGGAGATATGGTGAAGAGAGGTGAGATTGTAATGAAATGGTAGACACTGTTAGAAAAAAAATGGAATGTGGCAATGTTTTCCTTGGAGGCTGAAACAAAAATTGAGAGCCCATATTCAAGTTGAGAAATAAGAGTTCCTCTGCCAGTGGCTATTCTCACAGGTTGGGATAGAGGAGGTGAGATCTCCTTGGCTCAAAAGTGGGGCAAGTTTATTTTTGGCTCTCACATTGTCCATGTGGAAATGGAAGTTTAGTGACTGATCAAGCCACAGTGCTAGGTATTCAAAAGTGAAGGTTGTCTATATGGAATGGTTGTATTGGTCAAAGATTGTTAAAGAGTTAGATGTTTTGTGAATTTCTGTGGAGTTACAAAAAGCATGGTTTGGTACTGGTGGGGTTGAGAAGTAGTTTATGGTTCATGAACCTTTGGTGGAGCTCAAGTAAGTCTGACTGGAGTTGACATTGAATACTGGTGGGAGACTGACCTGACTGGTAAATGACCATGCCATCAGCTTTGATCAGTGGGAGATAAGGGAGGTCACAAGGAAGTTTGTTAATGAATATGGAGAAAAGCAGGAGACAAAAATGGATCCATGTGGAACACCTTTGGTAATACGTGCAGATTTTGATTGGGAGGATCCTATTTTAACTATTTATTTATTCTCCAAGTTTTACAATGAAGCATATGTTTTCATATTTCTGAAAATATAGTAATAAACATGAACTCAGAGAGGAGTTTCTTGCTATCACATGAAAGTTTATGTCAGTTTAGCAAAATGTCCTAGCAATATGTCTAGATTGAATATTTTCTATAACATGGCAATTTGTTTGTGAAAATTGGACAAAAAATATAATTCTGGGTTTGTGCACATTATAATGTAGTATTTATGGAAAAGCTATGAATGCACTGACTTTTAGCACTGTAAGGAATACTACTTACTGATAGCATAGCCATTTATACAGT
The DNA here is from genome assembly GCF_019279795.1 of Protopterus annectens. Lineage (NCBI taxonomy): Eukaryota > Metazoa > Chordata > Ceratodontiformes > Protopteridae > Protopterus > Protopterus annectens. Next base: position 1,236,099,498 of record NC_056733.1, on the reverse strand, counting down.
TTTAATAGCTTTTGTTGTTCAAAAGATATTCACATCTGTTTTTCTAATGCTTTTCAGGTTGATTTTCCAAAAATGCTCTTGTATGCAAGGATGTGTGTAGGCTGCCAGAGGTGTTCATAGTTTCATATGAATATACTAGGCTGACAACCACTGAGGCCTTTATAAGGCTAGCCATACAACGCAAAATGTATCCCACAAGTCATTCTCTCTTACAGCTTACTTCAAGGGGTGCATGTTAGTTAGGGCATGCTTTAACAGCTGTCTGTCCATCAGAGAGATAGGTGTTAGACCAGGGCTGGATTTTGAATTTCCCATCCACTAGTCCAGGTTGCACTTAAATAGGATTAGGGAAGGCTCTGCTTTACATGGGTGGGAAGAGTGTTCCAGAAAATGGGGATTCTCTGAGATACATATCAGTCCCTCCAATTTGGCCTATTTAAGTAGCAACCAAAGTTCACATCCTTAGATCTAGTAGCTTTGATGTTGTTTGTTTTGCAGATATGCAAATTGTCCATCAAAGCAGGATCCAAGGATGCCTTTTATGCAAGACATAAATCACCTCACAACAGTCTGTGTGAAACAGAGCATTGGGATATGGCTTTGAGTCAGTCTGCGTAAGACATTGTAGTTACTCCCTATTTTCTTTTTGTGAACAACCTCTATAGATGTCCCAGATGTTGCATGTTCATGGTCAAGTGCATATTGAAAGGAGCATTATAATCAAAAATGGGTTGAATGATAGCAGAGTACAGTGATATAATGACTTCCTTGGACCTAGATTCCATTCCCTTAATTATAAGTTGAGTGATAAAGAATGAATTTCTTACAACCTTAGTCAAATGTTGGGTGAAAACCAAGTTACTGCCTGCATGAGTCCCAAATCCCTGACTACTGTGTCAACATTTGGGGGTGTTTTATCAATGAGGTAGTTTTCCCTGAGTGGCTGACTTCCCAAATGTACTATTATGCTTATCTTGGCACTAAGTTTTAACTTGGCTTTGGCAGCCGTCATTGGTCTGTGTTAGACCCTCATGTAAGATGTTAGTTATCATGAGAGGTTTCTGTGATTGATCCTAGCTTGCAATCATCTGCAAACTTGGTAAGCCAGAGGCACATGACATTGACTTTACTTCTAAAAATAGATGCCAAAGCAGAGTGAATCCAGCTTAGAGTTCTGGGGAACTCCACTGGTGATCATACTCTTCATATAGGTGGTCACTCCAATCCTAACTTTCTAGGTCCTGTCTGTGAGACAGCTGGCTATCCAGTGAGTTACATGGGGGTTATGCTTAAGTCTGTGAGTTTATTGACAATCAAATGGTTATTGTATCAAATGCCTTAGCTAGGTCAAGGTAGGCAGTGTGCACTGTTTTCCCTCATCCATTATCTTGGTTACCTCAAAGAAAAAGAAAGTTTAAAGAAGAGCAATTTCCAAAATTCTTGTGTTTTCAGTTTTTTTTTTTTTTTGGCTTGTCGGCACTCGTCATTTTGAGTGCTGCTATTTCAGTAGAGATTCAGTGGCTGGGGGCAGGGGGGTGGTAAAGTTGTAGCTGAATTCATCAGCCAGTAGATTTGCTATATTTTCTGGTTCTATGAACATCTCCATTTGTCAACAGTTCAACACATTGTTGTTTGCTGTCTTTGAGGTACGGACATGATGTGTGATGATATCTTTTCCTCAGAATTTCTTTTGTTGGACTTCATTAGTCCTCTAAGTTGTCTATTCAGTTTCTTGAGAGAGGTTTTGTTTTTATCTTTTTTGGTGTTACAGTTCCAAATTTAAGCTATGATTCGTTTTTATCTTTTGTTTTTCAGCTTGTTTAATTTTGGAATTCCCTAAGGTGATTTGTTCTTTGAGTTAGTTTTGGGCTTTTTTTTCTGGTGGGGATAGCAGCATCTATGCACTCATTGACATGGTTTCACAAAACGTCTGTGAATAATTTTGCCTTAGTTTTAGAGTATCTCTATTTTCTTAAATCATATCATGCATAGGTTTAAAAACATACTACATAAATATTGCATAACGGAAGGTATATGCTGGAAGAAATGTATGTAACTGCAAATGTGTATCTATATGTAACTGTAATGCATGAGTAGGCATAAACATATTTGTATGCAGAAATCCATCTGTATTCAAATATGGAATGCTTATGTGATGACATGCTTTTATGCATAAATTCAAATGTATATGCATGAGTAAAGAAATGTATATAAGTATGCATATGTATATTTGTAGAATACAGATGTACATCTGCATACATTTTTACATAATCACCATATATCCTTACACTTATTAAGCAGCAAATGATCAAAGCACATCTAGTCATGAAACATGTACTGCATCCATCTGTAACAATAAATATTTTTTGTTTAACGCAAGTTGATCTGGAATGATATGAAAACATCATTTCAATTGTTACATTTTTTGTGTGCATAACTTCTGCCTTTGAGGGAAAGGTAAAACTGTGCTTAAAAAGAATTTACATGATGTTGTTTGAACTACAACTTAAGCATACAAAGCACATTGCAAAGCAGAAGGTACACTGGAAGTACACTGAAATGTTGCAGAACAACCCCCCAACACACACAAGTTATGCATAGATAGAAAAAAATTTAAACATTTTAAGAAAGATGCACTCTTACTATTTTAACTTACATTAAAGAAATATTAGCACAGATGGATGAGGTGTGATGCCTATGTGACAACCTGTGCTTTACTGTTTCAATGCTTAATAAATGAATGTATATTTCAACAATGAAAATTAGCATTTAAAGAAATAAGTGCACATTCTAAACAAGTGTATGAATAACTTCAATGCCTTTCCGAATAGTTCAAGTAATGTCAGAAATATTAAGGAACAAACATCTGAGACAAATAAACAACCGTGCTGTTAAATGTTTTCTTTGCAGCTGATGAGAAAATTGTGGATAATTTATTCAGCAGAACAGGAAACAAATTATACTGAATGATGCTGCTTATAAGTATGAAAAAATCCATTTAAGAAAAGAAATGTTAAGCAATATTTTCTGTTTGTAACCAATTGTGTTACACTAACTGCAAGAGTAATGTATACACAAAGATAATAAAAGGAGTAAAGTACTTTCAGTACAGTAGTGCAGCAAAATCCCTATCAGGCACAAATTTCAAATTTAGTAACATTTCTTATATTAAACCAGTGTATCTGATTAGTATCATAGACTGCAAATGTAAAAATCACACTACTTGACAGCAATATATTGATTATTCCAATGTTTCCCGAAGCATTTCCAAGAATTTTCATATGAATAAAGTTTAATAAAAATAAATATATATATTAATAAAGATAACAGTAGTGTATTGCATTATGAGTTATTTTATTGTCTTTACCCCTTTTTTACTTATATGTATTCCTCTATGCTTCTTTATTTTCTTTCCCTCTCACTTCTGTAAATTTTTATGCAGGTCAAAAATTCCTTTGGAGCAGCCCAACTACATGTTTCCCAGGTCAGGAAACATTCAACCTCTGCCCATCCAGTGATGACCTCACAGGTTGAGGGTGGTGACACTGGGCCTGTAGGCTGCTTGTTATGTGACAACCTGGCGAGCCTCACTGACCATGGTTCAGAACTTGACTATGTGGTAGAGCAGGTGGTAGAGAGACACCTTCAAGATCCTCTTCAGTGGGTTGAAGATTTGCTACTCCAGCTGGTGCTGACAACCACACCACCACAGGCCTCTACCTCCACAAGATCAGGGTCCTTCACTGTAAGACATTCTGGCAGTGAAAATGTTTGAGGTCTTGTGGACTGGTGGTTCCTCGTCAGCTGAAAGCCTCCTTCCCTTACCCTCTGTCCTATATGTTTTCACCTACTTCCCACCCAAACCACTTTCTTATAAAAAAAATTGAAAAAAATATGAGGTCTACCCTGCACAAAAAACATAGTACCCGTCCTTTCCCATTTCCTGCAGTACAACCCTTTGCATGTTTTTCTTTTTATTATTTCTTCCCCTTTTTCACTTTTCTTTCCTTCCCTTTTCATTCTTTAAACAAAACAACAGGGTGTCCACATGAGGATACACCTGTAGAAAGCACATAAAATCCTTTATATTTTTTAAAATTTAATAATAAAAGCTGTGCTGTCCACCTCTTGCCTTATCAATTTCAAGCATGCTCATGCATAGCCACATTCATCCACAATGTCTGAGAAAATATGAAACCATATGAGCATTTATTTTCCTCACACAGTACTTTGCAGATTAACTGCAGCTAATTTATTCTTTTGTTGCAAGTGTCTGAATTGGGTTTCCCACTCTCCTTCCCTGCTAAAACATTGTCCATTCTACTGAAATAAAAATCCTTGCAAATCTGTGAATGTTGACTTAGTGCATTGGTTTGATCTTTCTTTAATATGGCATACATATGTTCATATATTCTTTTCTTAATGCATGTTCAGTTTTTCCTATGCAGAACAAGGTACAATTTAATCAGCCAGTGAGTTAAGCAACATATTTTATCCTGACCACAACAGTTATAGGGTAACTGGCTACTGTAGTGCTGATCAGATCAAAAATAAACAAGCATTGTCCTTACACCTCACATTTTTTTATGCACCTATTTAGTTTTAAGATGTTGTTAGCCTTGTTATTCCTTGATTCCAACAAAGTTTTAAGGTTTCTATATTTTTTATAAACCAAAGGACGGAGTCTCCCAATTTCTCCAAAAGGTCTGCAGAACCAAAAACCTCTCTCCAGTTCTTTGCAAATATCAATTTAATTTTTATTTATTTTATTGTATTTGATATTTGTTTACTGGGAAAGTTAAATTTGGAATGAAGACAATTTTCAGCAGAAATGCTCCAGGCACGTCTTTATAATGTGGGAGGAAAATGGAGCACCCAGAGAAAACCCATGCAAATGCAGGGAAGACATACAGACTCTGCACAGAAGACACCCCAGCCGAGACCTGAACTGGATAACCTCTTGCTGTGAGGTGCCAACACAACTGCTACACCACTATGCTGTCCACTGTTAATTATTATTAATGTTGTTAATGCTGGTAATCATACTGTTGTGTGGCATAATCATGGCCTTAGAGAAGTCTTTTTGATTTCACTTGCCTGCCCATTGAATAAAAAAGCTTATGTTTTAAAATGGATTGAAATTTGAGGTTCTAGTTTATACTGGCTTCACTTCCTATCATGTTGATCAAATCAGATAGATAACCGTCTCACTGAAGATATTTTTTCAATTTAAGTTCTGTAGTAAAAATGTTATAATTTGAAACTAAACTAGACAGTCGAACCATCTGACCCTTAACTAGTTTCCTTTACTGTCATTAGGGTTGACAACTAGTGTAATACAAGTAATAATTTAAGAATGTTTCCTTTCTAAAAATGCTTGATGTGACATATTTGTTGTAACCTTGGAAATTAAAACAGCTGAAAACAGAATGCTGCTATTATCTGTGTTGTTAGTAAATTACAAAAATAATATGGTAACATTAATTTAGTTGATAAATTTATCCATGAATCAGGATTGCCATCTCAGAACATAAAAGTATTATCAACGAATCTTAAATATTTGTTGATATGCAAAAAGGAACAAGTATTGACAACTATGGTCTCTCAGTACCACAACATGATGTTTGCAAATACTAGGGCTGAAGCAGTCCCCATTGCAACACCCTGGATTTGGCTATAACATTCACCATCAAAAGAGACATTATTTTTCAAAACGATTTCCATACAAAATGCAGTGCTACTAACATCATATCATAGAATCCATTAACAATGCCTGCTGGAACCATTCCAGTCCTATACAATGTGGGATGACTGAAAATACATTTTAACATCAATAATAATAGTTTGTGGCTTGATATGAGAGATTATATTAACTCAGTATGAACTGCATAATATTTTACACATTGTTTAGTATTCTTATTCTGGATTCAAAAAGAAAGTGAATGTCATAACTGATTCACTTATGGACTGTACTATATTTCATTCTTACACATAAGGCTGGGCTATATGTATACGTTAGCAAATACTGATTGTTGATTTCGATTTCTCATTCACAGATTCAACATGGGAATCTCAGCAGGCTGCTGTTTTAGTAAGACATGAACAGAGGACTCCTGTCCTGTAGCGTGATCTGTCCAAATGCTAATAGCATAGTGACAGAAATATATCATTAAGTATATCTTATGCCTATCATTTTCTGTGGCCAGATTAAGCAAAGGACCTAAAGTTTTTTGAAAGATTTCCATTACAGGTTGTTCTAAACTAATCTCAGACTAATACTTTGGAGTAAAATGTTCTTGAAGAATGTTTCCTGTGGGCTGGAGATCTTAAAAATAATTGGAACATATTAGGAAGACAAGCATAAAATCTTTCAATTTAAATTTGCATATTGAGAAGCTAGAATGACATGGTTGAGAAAGCATATCATAATGCCCTGGATGGATACATTCCTCATAAACTATATTATTCACGAGTAGAATTACTTTAACCTCTGACCTGCATTCTTGATGGATCTGCTGTAGAGGCTGTAGGATTGTGCTTCCAAAGTAGTGCATTTGTCTCTGCTCCTATGTTAAAACAGTGCTGCACAGTTCTAGGGTCTCTCACCATAATATAATGAAGTGCCCTCATAATAAAATAAGTAATGTTTATTGCCTAGACTGATAATCTATGTATACTATTATGTAAGTTCTCCAGTAGAATTGTAACCACATTTGTTGTTGAGTCTTCACTGTCCTCTCAGTATGAATATAAAATTTGTCATTGTCGTGGTCCTCCTCCCTGATAATGCACACACACACACACACACACACACACACACACACACACACACACACACACAAATAAACACATATCTATATGTATATCTATCAATATGTGTGTGTGTGTATGTGTGTGCACACATATATGTGTGTGTATATATATATATATATCTATATATATATATATATATATATATATATATATATATATATATATATGTATATATATATATATATATATAGGTTCATAGGTTCATAGGTTCATACTAGGCTATCTGCCCTAGGGCATTTATAAGCCTAGCCAGAGTGTGTTTGGCTTTCGCCACCCATTTTAAATTAATTTTGCTATGCCCTTTTCGAGGTTAGTATACTGTGCCTCTGTCTAACAGTGACACAGAAGTGATACCCGGGGTAAACCTATGATTCCCCATCCACTCATCAAGATTCCTCTTGAAGAGAGTCAATGAGGGACTCTGCTAAACCTGGACTGGGATTTTATTCCAGAGTGAAGGGAGCCTCTGGGTTATGAATCTGTCCCTCCAGCATGTCCAATTTATTTCAGTGCTGAGGTTCAAGTCTCTTGAGCGAGTAGCTCGATGGGATTTGGATTTTCTGAGGTGCAGCATGTCCATTAATTCCAGATTGGACATGGCTTTATACGTCAGGCACAGATCGCCTCTGAGCAGGCGGTATGCCACTGAGTAGAGCTGGAGTTCCTTTAACTGGGCAGCATATGGCATCTGTTTGAGCCCTTTGATCCTCTTGGTGAGGTACTTTTGGGGTCTTTCCAGTTGCTGCAGGTGTCTGGTAAGGTACATCCCAAAAGGGGCATTGTACTCAATTATGGGCCTGATGAGGGAAGAGTAAAGAGGCACGATAACCTCCCCTGATCTAGATGTGAATCCCTTCATGATTAGGTGGGCTATATAAAATGTTTTTCTAACCACTTTGGCCACGTGGTTGTCAAATGAGAGATTGCTATCAACTTGGGTCCCCAGGTCCCTAATTACTTCTTCCATACTTAATGGATTACCACCTATGTGGTAATTTGTGGGCACTTTGTTTTTGCCAAAGGGGATGACTATACACTTTTTGGCGTTTAGCTTGAGGCCATGGCTCTGGCACCAGTTGTCTGTTTCTATGAGGCCCTTTTGGAGGATGCTTGTGTCGGCTGGAGAGTTGATTATGGCACCAAGTTTGCAGTCATCTGCGAACATGGCCAGCCACAGTCCTTCCGTGTTGGCCTGTACCTCCGAGAAATATATACCGAACAAGAGAGGTCCCAGGACTGAGCCTTGTGGGACGCCACTTGTAACTGGTTTGGAGTCTGACATGGCTGCTGCAATTCTAACCATGTGGGTTCTGTCCTTGAGCCAGTCTGCAACCCATCTAGTGACATAGGGGTTTATATTTAAGCTGGTGAGCTTATCTATAATGCCTGAGTGGGGTATTGTATCGAAGGCTTTTGCGAGGTTCAGGTAGGCTGTGTGGACCACCTTCCCCTCGTCAATGGCCTTGGTGACTGTTTCAAAGAAATTGACCAGGTTTAAGAGGCAGGATCTGCCCTTAACAAAGCTGAACTGGGTAGGATCCAGTGTCTGTAGGTCCCCAATATCTTTATTTATGAGGTCCATGATGATCCTTCCCATAGCTTTGCAGACCAAGCTAGTAAGGCTTATGGAGCGATAGTTTCCAGGATCCATTGAGGCACTACCTTTGTGGAGAGGGACCACTGTTGCTGTACGCCACTCTCTGGGTACATATCCTGTGGTAAGGCTGAGATTGAACAGTAGTTTTATGTTTGGGTTTAGCTCTTCTTGGAGTTCATGTAGGACGCAGCCCGGGACACCGTCTTGTCCCATTGATGCTGTGTTTTTTGCTTTGGAGAGGGCGGCTCTTACCTGAGCATCTGAGATGTCAGGGGGGGCAGCACTCTGCTGGGATATATATTTTCCCTTTTGGTGGGGAGGGCGGGGAGAAGTTTGCGCTGAACTTGTCAGCTAGGATGTTGGCAATGTCTGTGGGTTCAGTGTATTTTTTGTCATTTTGGACTAATTCTGAGCTTATCTGGGAATTCCCACCCAGGTTCCTAACATAACTAAAGAAAGCCTTGTGATTATCCGTAGTGTCCTGTGCAATTTTTCTCTCGAAGCTGGCCTTAGACGATTTTATGAGTGCCCGTAGTTTTTTGCTAACACTGATCAGAGATGCCTTCCCTTTTTGGGATTTTGCTCTATCATGTAGTAGCTTCCTCCTTATATTGTATAGTTTGTTTATGGCTGGGGTCCACCAGACAGGATGTCTGCCTTTGGAGGATTGGGTCTTGGTTTTATTTGGGATTGCATGATCCATGCATTCCTGAAGGTGTTCATAGAATGCGTTTATAAAGGATTCTGCGGTCTGGGCCGTATTTTCCACAGGCCCGGGGGCTTTGAAGGATTCCACCTTGGTTTTGAGGAGTGTGAAATTTGCTTTAGAGAAGTTTTTCACTGTGGTTTTCTGGGCAGGTGGTGGGGTCAGGATGTGAATATCCAGTGAGATTAGTTTATGGTCTGATCTTACCAGTGAGGGATACACTTCTGGTCTGGAGCATAGAGTCCCCATATTGGTGATGATCAGGTCCAGTATGTTTTCTCCTCTTGTGGGAGTGGTAACAAGTTGTTCCATAGCATTTGAGTTTATAAATTCTAGGAACCTTTGAGCTAGGGTGTTGGAACTAGAGTAATGCTCCCAGTCTATGTTTAGGTAGTTGAAGTCACCCAATATAATGGTGTTTGGAGAGATCTTCATATTTTCCAGTGTTCTCAGGAAGGCCGAGTGGTGTTCCTGGGTTTGGGAGGGTGGTCTGTAGCAGGCTATAAACTTGAAGGCAGTTTTACCCACTGTTAGTTGCACATAGATAGTCTGTGATGCTTCGTGCTGTGCCACCAACCTGGAGGTGTGGGTATCTTTGACGAATATTGGTACTCCCCCTCCTTTTCTGGTTCAGTCCAAGTTTTGGGGCCGAAAAGCATGGTATGAGGTATAACCTGGTAGTGCTGGGGTGCTCTCGGGAGCCTTGTACCAGGTTTCTGTTACTGCATAGATATTGATGTTCTCCATGGTAAGGAGAGTTTCGAGTGTATGCATCTTGAGGTTTAGACTTCTGGCATTGAGTAGCATTACTCTTAGTTTCTTATCCCTTGTGATACCTATGGAGGTGGGTTTGTCTTTTGAGCCTTGCCTAAAAAAGGCACTATGGGGGTAGCAAGAGCCTTTGCCAATATCCAAAAGCCCAGGGGTGACAGGTGCAAGCCGTCCCTAGTGAAGCATCGTGGCTTGTCGAGCATGTCATCCCAGGCTGACAGGCATTGGATCCCCTTTGAATGACACCAATACTTAAATCAATTGTTGAAATTAATCCTCTTGTCTTCATATTGTGGCATCATTCTTGGTGAGGGTAAGATGCTACTCAAGGTCAGGGTCATACCGGCCTGGGCTACATGCTCAGAGAGCTCCTCTATGTCTCTTTTCATGTAGTCCAGGGAGGTACATCTCAGGTCATTCACACCAGCATGGACAATGACGGATTCATATTTGTACTTGCCTTGGAGTGACCTGAGTACTTGTGTTATGTGGCGGATCCTAGCACCTGACAGGCAGCTCACAGTGACCTTCTCCTTGTTCAGCCTGGTGAGCGGGACGTCAGTGTGCCTGACGATAGAGCCATCTATTACAAGTGTATCAGGTGTGTTGTTTAGCCTTAAGGGCTGTGACTGTTCGGCACACTGGCTTTGTGAGCTATGTGTTGCACGTGTTTTGTTTTGGGGTAGCGGTTGCTTGGGTGTCTGCTTTGGAGGTCTCTGCTGCTTAGGCAGATTTTTATTTAGAGCCTCCAGTATGTTTTGTGTGTTTATGTGTTTGGTTTGCTGTCGTGGTAGGTCTATGTGAGACTGGAATTGTAGTGAGTGTGGTTTCCTTCTCCTCCTGACTGGCTCTGCCAGTACTGAGTTGAGAGAGCTTAGCCTTCAGTTTGGCTATATGGTTGCATCTCTCACATGTGTTGGAATTTGTTGGGAGGAGGAGAGGGTTGTCTGTGTACATGAGGCAGTTGTAACATTGCCTCAAGATTCCCAGATTCACCAGCTGGACCAGAGAGGAGATTGACAACTGACCTTTGGACATGCTAGAATAGTATTGGGAATTCCTTTATAATAGAAAAAAAGGGCCAGTGGGGAACAAGGTACTGAAGGGGAGTTTGTGAGGTTGTAGTGCTTTTAATTTTTTAGTGCTGACTTATATAATTGCTTTAGTGAGCAAATGCCAGGTAACTTAAATGCAATGTGTTACAGGTAACTTAAATGCAAAAACGACAAGCAGTAACTTTCTTTCAAGTGAAACAAAGAAATAAGTACAGTAAGCAATGCAGATATCACTAGGGATCCACAGAAGTGCTGAAAAGCCGCGTTTTAGGTGGAATTAGCGTTTCAGGGAAATAACAAGCAAACAAGCATACAAAGCATGCAAGTAAAACACAAAGTAAAGAAAACAAACTACAGTATTTAAAATATACAAAATACAAAAAATAAAGCAAACTAACCTATATATATGTGTGTGTGTGTGTATATATGTATATGTGTATATATATATATATATATATATATATATATATATATATATATATATATGTGTAAATATGTATATATATATATATATATATATATATATATATATATATATATATATATATATATATATTGATTTTTATTTTTTTATTTTACATTTTTTGACCGGGATAGTCCGACTGGATGCATGTCCATTTTCAGTCGAGGCCCGGGGAGAAAAGCTCCAAGGGTAAGCAGATACAGCATTACATAATACCAGCAATACATATTACAAACAGACTATTTACAGAGATTACATAAGTAAGCAAGTTAAACAAGTTCCACAGGTTACAGTTAATCCTGAGCGCAAGTCAGGATTAAATTAAATTACACAGTAAACTGGTTAGCAGATTTTTACACATTCTAGAGAGAGTTAGCCAGGCTTGATACATTGACATAGCCAGTTAAGTGACAAATGTTGTTTGAGTCTAGTTTTAAATCGACCTAAGGTGGAAAGTAAGGTAATATCAGCTGGAAGTGAGTTCCAGGATCTACTTACAGAGTTTGCAAAGAGAGAATCACCGGCTGTGTTATTAATTTTGCTAGTCTGAATTAGTAGTTTGTTAGAGGATCGAAGTGGTCTAGGGTTGTTATAGGGGGTGATAATATTTTTAAGTGCAGGAGTATTGTCCGGATTATAGAGGATTTTATAGGCCATAATCAGTTGGTTATACTGGATTAGGCTGGGTAGTTCAAGCTACCCAAGCTGATTTAGATTGATGCAATGATGTGTCCTAAAAGGCAGCCCAGTGGCAAACCTGGCAATGTGGTAGTAGCAGATTGAGAGTTTGTTAAGGACAGTCTTGTTTAAATTCGAGAGTAGAGGGGATGCATACAGAAGGGTTGAAAGAAGGTGAGAGTGAGCTATGGCAATTTTAGCTGGAGGGGTTAGGAAGGCTTTTATTCTGTAAAGTGACCCTAGTTTTTTATTGATGGTTTTGATAGTTTGGTTAACATGTAGGTAAAATTTTAGATAATTGTCTATGATGACACCTAATAGCTTTGTAGAGGGGTCAGGGGAGATTATTGTGCCATCATTTGATTTTATGGTAAAGGTGAAAGCGGTAGACCTACGTGTTGGTGAAAATAACAGCATTTTAGTTTTTTTGGGATTTAGGATCAGACTATGTTCAGAAAGCCAGTTTTCTATCATATTAAAGGTGGTCTGGGTAGCTGACCATAACTCTACTGGAGATGTGGCTGTGCAAATCAGAGTAGAGTCATCAGCATATTGGATACAGCTAACTTTTGGGATGACAGTATAAAGGTCGTTAATGAAAATGGAGAACAGCAAGGGCCCTAGTATAGAGCTTTGTGGTACTCCAACGGTGTTAGGTAGAAGGTCAGAGAGTTTGTTCTGCCAGAGGACAGCCTGCTATCGACCATTCAGGCAGGATTGAAACCATTGAAGGGCTCTAGTATCTAGACAGAATGTTTGCAGGGTGTGGATTAAAAGTTGGTGATCAACCATATCGAATGCCTTGGAAAGATCCAAGAAGAGGGCTGAGGATATATAATTATTGTTGCGATTATAGTTTATGGTGTTGGTAAAGGCTAGGAGGGCTGAAGTAGTGCTGTGATGAGGACGGAAGCCATGCTGAGTGTCTGCCATCAGGTGATTCTGGATTAGGTGGTGCATGAGTTGTCTATGAATACATTTTTCCATGATCTTTGCAAGTGGAGAGAGTATAGCTATTGGCCTATAATTGGAGAATTCAGTAGAGCTGCCTCCTTTGTGAAGTGGGATTACATAGGATATTTTCCAGATGGTGGGAATTTTAGCTTCTACTATGGTTCGATTGATTAGTATTGAGATGGGGTAAGCAATAGCATCAGCTGATTTTTGTAGGTACTCGGCAGGGAGTTGATCAGCAGAAAGTGTAGTGGGTTTTAATTTTTTGATCAAGGTATGGATAAGTGAAGTGGCGACTAGTTGGAAAATGAACGTGAGTAGGTTTCTAGGGGTGCTACTTTCAGGACCAGTGGAGCTAGGAGGTAGTTGGCTAGCTAGGGCTTGAATTGTCTGAATTGTCTCAGTGTATATATATATATATATATATATATATATATATATATATATATATAGTTAAATATATATATGGTTCTACTTCAAAATATCTAATTCCTGTAACATCGAATCTCAAAACAGTGAGGCCATAACACTGAAAACCCAAAACAGTGAAAACTCATAACATCGAAAACTCACAACACTAAAACTTTGCATCACAACATCAACAACTACAAAGCACACGTAAATAACATCCCCACCACATATAAACACACCAAACTAACAAACACACTTTTTACTACCTTTCTGCAGGGGGGCAAGAACCCCTGCACTCCCCATGTGGGGGGCTCTGCCCGACCCCCTCCCTTGTAAATTAAATATACCAACTCCAAGATCACACTACAGTGGAAAAAAGTTAATTTCCTAATCCCACTGTATTGTGATCACCATACAGAATGCATACATACTCTCCAGCATTCAGCAAACTCTGCACGGTGTGCAGGAATAGTGCAAGAGCTGCTGCAGGCAATATGTCTGCCGTGCAATCCAGGAATAAGCTCCAGGGATGTGCACGAGCACATGGACACAGCCCCTGTATGCTAATTACCTCATTTGCTGGTAAAAACCATGCAAATGATACCACAGTACAAGGACAAAATGATTGACTTCAACAATTGGCTAAACTTCTGGTGTCATTCTAAGGGGATCCAGTATTTGTCTGCCTAGACGACATGATCGACAGACCACGATGCTTTGCCAGAGATGGCCTGCCCCTGTCACCCTTGGGATTCCGGGTACTGGCTAAGGCTCTTGCCACCCCTATAGTGCCTTGTGTTAGGCAAGGTTCGAATGACAAATTCACCACAGTAACAGGTACAAGCAAGAAAAATCTGAGGGTAATGCTACTCAATGCTAGAAGTCTAAACCTCAAAATGCACTCACTCGAGGCACTGGAGAACATCGACATCTGTGCACTGACAGAGACCTGGTTCAAAGCTCCAGAGAGTACCCCTACATTACCAGGCTATATTCATATCACACCTTTCGGCCACCTAACCTGGAATGAAGCACTAAAGGTGGAGGCGTGTCCATATTCATTATGGATATCCACACCTCCAGGCTAGTTGCACAGCATAATGCATCCGAAATTATCCAAGTGCATCTAACTCTGGGCAAGACCGCAATCCAAATTGTAACTTGCTACAGACCCCCCACCATGCCCCAGGATTCCTACTCCTCATTTCTTGATACACTGGAAAGTATTAGGGTACAACCCAACACCCTAATAATGGGTGATTTCAACTACCCCACCATTAACTGGGAAAACTACTCATGCACCAACTCTTTTGCTCAACGTTTTCTGGAATTCATAAATTCCTATGCCTTGGATCAATTTATTCACACCTGCACCAGGGGCAGTAATATCCTAGACCTGGTCATTACCAACATGGGTAACCGGTGTTCCACACCATAGGTCAATTCCTTGTTGGTTAGATCCGACCACAAGCTAATCACCCTAGACATCCACATCCCACCCCCACACCCAATTACAGAAACCACCGTAAAAAACTTCTCCAAAGCCAACTTCACACTTCTTAAGACAGAAGTGGCAAACTTCATGACACCCATGCAGACAGACAATAGAGGTACGACTGCTGAATCCTACACAAATGCACTTTATAAGCACTTACATGAGTGCATGGATCATGCTGTCCCTAATAGAACCAAGATGCTATCCTCCAAAAAAAGGAAGCCAATCTGGTGGCCCTCTGCCATAAACAAACTCTACAACAGAAGAAAGAATCTGTTGCAAAAAAGAGTAAAATCCCATGACTGGAGGAACTCCCTGGTCAACCTCATTAAGAAGCTGAGATCCTTCATAAAATCCTCCAAAGCTAGTTACGAAAACAAAAATGCCACTAACTCTGAAGACAACCACAAAGCATTCTATAGCTACGTCAAGAATCTCAATGGCAACACTCGGATCTGCTCTGAGTTACAACACAATGGCACTAAATATACAGAACCAACTGATATTGCCAACATCCTGGCAGATAGGTTCAGTGCTAACTTTACACCCCTCTCACCCCCTAGAGGGTCCATCTCTATACCGGAAGAATACAAAGTTCCTGTAATCATGGCTGCTCAGGTAAAATACACTCTCCAAAGCCAAAAACACAGCATCCATGCGACCTGACACTATTCCAGGCTGCGTTCTACATGAACTAGAGAATAAACTGGCATCCTACCTAAGTACCATGTTCAATCATAGCCTCACCTCAGGCTTTGTGCTCACTGAATTGCACACTGCGATGGTTATCCCACTCCACAAAAAAGGAACCATGATGGACCCCGGGAACTACTGCACCATTAACCTAAAGAGCCTGGTCTGCAAGGCCATGGAATGTATCATCATGGAACTCATACCCAACCCAGTTCAGGTTTGTAAAAGGCAGATTATGTCTCCTAAACCTGATTGACTTCTTTGAAGCAGTCATCAAAGCCATAGATGAGGGTAAGGTGGTTCACACAGCTTATCTAGATCTCGCCAAGGCTTTCAACACCATCCCCCACTCTGGAATTATAGATAAGCTCACTAAACTAGGTATAAATCCCTGTCACAAGATGGGTTGCCAAATGGCTCATGGACAAAACCCACACTGTGAAAGTAGCAGACTCCAAATCCGACTTTAAACCAGTGACAAGTGGAGTACCACAGGTTTCAGTCCTGGGTCCTCTCATGTTTGGTATCTGCTTCTTTGAAGTACAGACTAACACAGAAGGTCTTTGGCTAACAAAGTTTGCAGATGAATGCAATCTAGGAGCCATAATCAAAACTCCTAATGATGTGGACATACTACAAAAGGACCTCACTGAGACAGATGCCTAGTGTCAAAGCCATGGCCTGAAGCTCAATGCCAAAAAGTGTATTGTCATCCCCTTTGGTAAAAACTTTGTACCCATGAACTACCACATAAGTGGTAGTCTACTTAATGCCAAAAGTGTGATAAGAGATCTTGAGACACAGGTGAACAGTAGTCTCTCCTTTGGTAATCACATTGCCACGGTGATCAGGAAATCCTTCTACATGGCTTACCTCATCAAAAAAGGTTTCTCATCCAGAAAAAAGGAGGTCATTGTTCCCCTCTACTCATCACTCATTAGACCCATTAGAGAGTGCAACGCCCCTTTTGGTATGTACCTCACAAGACATCTACAACAACTGGAAAGGCCACAGAAATACCTCACAAAGAGGATTACTGGCCTCAAACAGATGCCCTACGCAGACCGTCTCAAAAAACTCCAGCTTTACTCCGTCGCATATCACTTACTCAGAGGCAATCTCTGCCTAACATACAAAGCTATGTCAAACCCAGAGCTGTTGGACATGCTCCACTTAAAGAAATCACAATCCCTTCGAGCTACACGCTCTAGGGACCTAAACCTTGTCATCACAATAAACAGAACATGCTGGAGGGATAGATTCCTGTCCCAGAGACTTCCCATACTCTGGAACAGACTACCTATCTATGTCAAACAGAGCTCCTCATTAGCACTCGTCAATAAAAATCTTGATGATTGGATGGGAAATAGGAAATTCACCCCAGGGATCACTTCTGTGGCTCTGCTTGACAGGGGCACAGGAAAATTATTTTCTTGGGTGGTGAAAGCCAGGGTACCTTTTTGGCTAGGCTTATATAGGCCCTAGGGCTAATAGCCTAGTACCTATGAAATGATGTGAATTAACGATCCAGGAAGCAGGCAGGTTTCCGTGCAGGAATAGTGTAGACTGCAGAAATGTATTCAGCCAGTAGCTGAATACATTTATGCAAATTACAAAACGGAGGCATAACAGTTCATACAAACGCATGTATTAGAAGGGTTAGGCATGCCAAAGACCAAATATGTGGCCATAGCCATGACAATTAATTTCAAAATTATAAAAATTAACTTTTTTTTGTTGACTGATTTCGGCCGTTTAAGCACAGGGCAGCAATGCACAAATGGGATAGGCCCGAAAATAATAAAAAAGCTGGAAATAAGCTTTTAAACCAAAATCATAACTTTGCCATAATAGTCAATGGCATGCCTAACAAGATAAGACCATGGAATAGTGGTTGCTAAGGAGGAAGGCTGAGTGTCGGTTTTGTAACCATACATTAGCAGTCAATCCTATGCAAATGAGAGCAATGATACTGAATCACAGATTTCCCCTCAGTGTTAGCTTGCACCCAACCGTGTAGGTGTAGTAAGGCCATGGTGTAAGCCTAAGAGCTAGATGACTTCATAAGGGGGTGTGTCATGCATGCTGTAAGCTTATTGGAGCTCTGTGGCCTGTATTTGCCCTTAGCTAAGGGTGTGTCTGAAGCTGCCTAGCAGTATTTACATTGCCTAAATGGATGTGCGTGCCGTGCACCAGGTTTTAAACAAACAAAAAAAAATAATAAACCCAGGAAATAGCAGCTCTGTTCACATCTGAGCACTGGCTAAGCGTGACGTGCCTCGGGGCTTAAACAGGAAGGCAATGGAAAGGGAAAACAGCAGTAGGAAGGTAATCAAGGAAAACTAGCACAGCTGGCAGGTGAAATGTATCAGAACCAGCCAATTATACAGGCAGCAGCCCAGCCCAGCCCAACACACTACTATAAACTATGCAAACACCTTTCCCTCTGTTTTTTCACACAAACTCTACACCACTGGTGTACACAAATAGAAAAGTTTTACCTAACAAAAGCAACAAAATGATAGGGGCTGCTTTTGCTCTCATAAATCAATATGTGGAAGAGGCTGAGGGTGGTGAGTATGAGAATGCTGATGACCAACCCAGAGTGAGGAGAAGGAGAAGAGCATACAGACCCAGGGCAACCTACCAGGGGCTACATGAGCTGGAGACAGTGGAGCACTATAGGGTAGACAGGGACCTCCTACAGCAAATTGTTGAGCTGTGCCGACCATGCCTCACACACAGAACCAACAGAGGGGAACCCATCCCAGTGGATACCAAGGTATGTGTAGGCTTAAGAATACTAGCCACAGAAAGGCCAACTAGGGATATCATGGGGATCTCACAGGCATCAGCATCTGGGGTACTCCACCAGTTCCTGGGTGCCATGTCAGCACATGCTGGTGAGCACATATATTTCTACAATACCCATGAGGTGTTGACCAGCAATATGTATCTCTTCCACCAAATAGCAGAATACCCTGAGGTAGTGGGTGCTATAGACTGCACGAACATACACATCAAACCACCTCCTGGTGAGCAGGGTAGGGTCTACATAAACTGAAAGGGCTTCCCCTCCATCAACTGCCAGGTTGTGTGCAATGCCCAGGGCATTATAATGAATGTGTGTGCTGGCAGCCCTGGAAACTATCATAAATCCCACATCTTGCATATGACGCAGCTGTACCGGAGATTTGCCAATGTAGACATTGCATATGGCCACCTAGTAGGGGTGCTGGTTACGCACTGGAGCCGTGGCTGATGACACCCATCAGAAATGCACACACACCTGAACAAGAACTCCATAATGAGGCACACACACAAACCAGAATCATAATAGAGCATGTGTTTGGGATGCTCAAGTCATGGTTCCAGTGCCTGGACATATCCAGTGGAGCCTTGCAGTACTCTCCAGCTACATGTACACAAATTGTCATTGTATGTCCCATGCTACACAATATGATCCTACAAAAACAGCTGCAGGAGGAACAGCATAGGGCAGGGCCACACAGCCACCAGCCATTGCCAAGGCCGGAAAAGGCAAAGAGTGACTCGGAGGAGGAAAAACCTGACCTGCCTCTGTAGGCAGAAGGAGGCATGCCCAGTATACCCAGGCTTTGGCAAAGAGGCAACACATAGCACATACGCTGACACGGTAGGAACCCAAGGAATGACACCTCTCTCCGACTCACACATACAGTAAAAGAGATGCCAAACATGACACTACCTGTGCTTAACCATGTATAGGGAGTGTACTATGTGCATCTCACATAGTCAGCCCTCCAGCATCATCCTCAATACTGGCAGAACCACAAGGTAAGTCAGTCTCACTATCAATTGCTGAATGGAATAGTATGTTCTGCTATCTGTATCTATGGTACGGATCTAAGCATGCAAGGGAATTGGGTGGCTGAATGGGGTGGCAGCAGATAGTAGACACCTATATGGGCAGCAAGAAAACCATAACAAATACTGTTGTCAACATAGTAGGCAGTACTAGATAAGGTGACAAATCCCACTGCAGGACATGTGGTGGACCACATGTGTGTCCATAGGACACACACATGCATGTCAGTGAGGCGCACATACACAACAACAATCTCAGCTAGCAAGACAGATGTAGATGATCACAAAGAAAGGCTGTGCTAAGGCCTCTGATTGATGGCAATGGAGAACAGCCCCGCTCCAGTCCTACACAGACAGACTACAACAGGTCAGGTAGTGGGATGTTAGTTGTGAAGGGTAAGAAGTCTGAAACTGAAATGCAGGTCAATAAAACCTAAGATCAGTACTACACTGATATGCCTCTAGTCTGCATGATAGGTCAGAATACAGAATGAAATGGAAGCCAACAGAGTACCTGAAATTCCTGTACAGTCATAGAAAATGTTTACAGTTGCCAAGTGTGCCGCCCCCCACAATCCTATGTAGAAATGTAGTAACATGTATGTGTGGGTATAATAACAGTGGAGCACAGATTACCTGAGCAGACCAAATTAGCAGGATAGATTGTTGCATGTGCACAATATGCAGGGCTCTATGTCTTAGGTTGTTGTGTGTTGTATATTATGTGAAAGTGGTCAGCATGTAGGCATGGAGGGTTGTGTCCTGGTGGCCAATGGCCAGTACTGTTGATGACAGGGCCAAGTTCTAACAACTGCAGTGCCAAACACAATGCATCCCAGCAAGACCCAGTCCAGCAGTAATCCATACTAATTTTTCGGATGTAATATCTGTCACCATCTGAAAGATGGACATGGCATGAATGTGGGCCCAGACATGCACACAGTACACAGGTGGAAGTACCAAAGACAGAGAGTGTATAAGATGTTACTGTCAAATGGACACACCTTTGGAATTGTACATGCAGTTTAGCAGCACATTAGTTGTCTGTGTAGTATGGAATACTGATGTAGTCTGGCCAAACACTGGCAGACCACAAAAGGCACAGTTATGAAGTACTGAGAAACTGCTGATGTCCCAGCACAAGCCAGCATAAGGGGAATGCCCCACGTATACCCTCCCTTCTGGGGTTTTGGAATTCTGCACTTTCACCCTTCTGGTCTCGGGCTACTGAAATTAAGGATTTCAATAGTTTGAGATTCTGAAGGGAACCCATATTTATATATATATATATATATATATATATATATATATATATATATATATATATATATATATATATAATATCATCTTCTTTCGGCTGTTCCTGTTAGGGGTCGCCACAGTGGATCACCTGTTTCCATTTCTTCCTGTCCTCTGCATCTTGCTCTGTCATAGCAACCACCTGCATGTCCTCTCTTACCACATCCATAAGCCTTATCTTAGGCCTTCCTCTTTTCCTGTTACCTGGTAACTTCATTCTTAGCATCTTTTTTCCCAATATACTCAGCATCCCTCCTCAGCACATGTCCAAACCAACTTAATCTTGCCTCTCTGGCTTTGGCTCCAAACCTTTCAACCTAGGCTGACCCTGTAATATACTTATTCCTAATCCTGTCCAACCTCATCACACCCAGTGCAAATCTTAACATCTTTAACTCTGCCACATCCAGCTCAAACTCCTGCCTTTTTGTCAATGCCACTGTCTCCAACCCATATAACATAGCTGGTCTCACTACCCTCTTGTAGACCTTCCTATATATATATATATATATATATATATATATATATATATATATATATATATATATATATATATATATATATTTGTGGAGTGTATTCAAACATCAGGTCCACACTCTCTAACTCTCCTTCCTCCACAGCTGCACTGTTCTGCCTTGCTACAAAACAGACAGGTGTCCCATGTGCACACAGCCTAACATTAGGGGGGTATATATAGGGACAGATTGCAAGTAAGCCTATTACAAACCTATGACATTTGTGCATGATACATTTTATGTTAACATGACTGTCCTGCAGGTGGTGGGGTCTGAAACTCATGTGTCTATCATAACTTCATTACTTCCACCACCAGCTATTTGACACACTAATATACATGTCTTGAGGTACAGAACACACACTATGATGGCTTACATATTGTCATTTAGTGTTGATCTGCCAGTTGACAGGTATGGCTCACTGCCCTCTGGGCAAGATGTTATGTCCATAGCAGTTGTTCAGCAGGACATTATTACAACAACAACTCTTGATGGCACATATAAATCTTTTCACATCATCTAGCCCATTATTACAGACCAAGTACTACATTCAATTACATGCATATATGTTTCACATACCTGTTGTAGTTTTCTCCTCTCTTCTATGTACACTTTATGTGTCCCTTGTGTTATATACTTTTGTTTTGGTTTGGTTTGTAGTTTTATTTATTTATTTATCTCTCTCTCTCTCTCTCTCTCTCTCTCTCTCTCTCTCTCTCTCTCTACACTACAGGGATTAAGCTGCTTTGAATAGGTTGCAGCATGGATTTTGTAGGTGATGCTCATGATCAGGTGATGGCCTCTGCACCAGTCAGTGTTCACCACTTGCTAATTACATGCAGCCAGTTATGTAGTACCTCCAATTACCACTGTTATGGCAACCCACTACTATAAATTACTACATCATGTGGGTGTTGCCCCTTTACCTTTCCTGTATTGAAGACATCCTTACTGTGTGTAGGCAGCAGTGTTACAGACAGCAGGTAGCTATACCTCTTACAACAGGACTTGCAGACACAGGCCAACTACATATTTGTATAAGGTTCCAGACGTACGGATAGTGTGAGTATTGTTGTTATATGCATTGTATGCTGCTAGTTTTACAGGGTTTGTGTGTACATGCTAGTTTTGCATGGAATGCAGTCTGTCTGCATAGCTCTCTACTGTGGGCCTATCCACGTGATGGCCAGAGGATTGGCTGTTATGTTTTGTCTGTTCACCACACAGGTCTTGTCTCTGATATATCAGTGGCATTCTGTCTGTTGATTGCTATCAGTACATGGCTACATCCATTTGTCTTTCTGACTTCATATTCCTGAGTAAGGGTATGTTGCAACCAATCCTGTAACACCAATAACCTTCACAGTGTATAACAGTAATATTGCAACTATGGCCCTGTGTTCCAGCCTCTGTCTCCATCTATATACCAGGCTTTGCCCATATGTCATGCAGTAAGAGGTTGTTAAGTAGTGGCCTATCATTATGTAGTGTGGGCAATCCTGCTATCATTCCAGTGATGCTGTGGACTCCCACACATATTGTGGGGAAGGTCCATATGTATTAGGGCTTCACCTGGACAAAATGTGTGTGACCTTGTATAGTCCAGACGTCAGTGTATGTAACACTGTTATATGCCCTTGTAAGTCATTCTGTGAGGGAGGTGTAGGCACCATTTTTAGCCTAGGCTGTTACAACATGTGAAGGATACCAGTATTAAGACACATCACGGTATATTGCTGTACACTTTCATAAATTTCACCATGAGAACAGAGGTTGGCTAGTGCTTACTGTCTTACAGACAGTTATGTTTTTCAGTGTGATAGTGATGTTTTCAGTTAAGCATTGTTGTGTCTCAGATACATTTTCATTGTGACAACTTAATTCTTTCCCCCCTAGGGTTTGAGTACAGAGTGTAATTGGAGGTTGATGAACTACATCTGTAATTAATTAGTGTTGATTGATTCTTATCTCCCAGGCCAGTGATTCTTTACTGTTTTTCTACTTGAAGGCCTCGGCCTGGACAGCAACATATGTTATGCTTTCGGATCACTGTATCAAATGTTTTAACTGAGGGTTGCATTACTCAGTTATTATGTATTTCAAATACCTAACTGCTATATGAAATGGCATATACAACTGAAATAGTACGCAAATAAACATTTCTATGTATGCAAACTTGTGTGTGGTGTCATATACTTTGAGATGTCTGTGGGTATATGTTACATGCAATAACTGTCTTTTGTATGAAAGAATCAAACACTGACCATTTTAAAAGGTGGCAACTGTAGGAATACTGGCTGTCAGATATGCTGTGCACCCTCTAAATATATATCTTCTTATACACATCTATAAGTAGTAATATATGTATACGTGTATGTATGTGTATATACATATGTATGCATATATATATATATATATATATATATATATATATATATATATATATATATATACATATATATATATACATATATATATATATAACTACATATATATATATATATATATATATATATATATATATATATATATATATATATATATATATATATATATGTGTGTGTGTGTGTGTGTGTGTGTGTGTGTAGTTTATGTATCATTGGAATGTTTATGGCTTCCACATTGTACATTTCCTATGATACACAGACTGTTCTGCATGATATGTTATTGATATCATCCTGACATCGTACAGCTTTGATGGATTACTGTTAACATGTTGCGGCTATGTTGTGGAGGGTCCTGGGTATGAGACTTGCAAGTGTTGGTTATTGTGTTGCAAGGCAGATCTGTTCAGCTGTGGTGGAGAGGATGATATCAATAATTACCAGAGGTACATATTTCGGGCACTCTCATCCCCCATTAATGGTGCCTTTGGTCATATATTTATTTGTTGTGCTTTTATCTCTCTCTCTCTCTCTTTATATATATATATATATATATATATATATATATATATATATAGATATATATATATATATATATATATATATATATATATATATATATATATATATATACAAATGAGGAGGAACAGATAGGGATTTGCAGGATGCATACAGGAAAGGACCATAGCTCTGCATTTCTTTGGCAGCAACAGCTTCTTTCACTGTGGGCAATTTAGAATTTGGAGCCTCACACCCTACAGAGAGGTGTATGGGCATCATATAATATGGATGCCTTCACCCAGAATTATACCACAGTATAAGGACAAAATGACTGACTTCAACAATTGGCTAAGCTTCTGGTGTCATTCAAAAGGGATCCAGTATCTGTCTGCCTGAGACGACATGATCGACAGACCGCAATGCTTTGCCAGAGATGGTCTGCACCTGTCACCCCTGGGATTCAGGTTACTGGATAAGGTTCTTGCCACCCCTATAATGCCTTTTTTAGGCAAAGTTCAAAGGACAAAACCACCACCATAACAGGTACAAGCATGCAAAATCTGAAGGTAATGCTACTCAATGCTAGACGTCTAAACCTCAAAATGCACTCTTTCGAGGCACTCCTAAAATGGAGAACATTCATATCTGTGCAGTAACTGAGACCTGGTTCAAGGCTCCAGAGAGCACCCCTGCAATACCAGGCTACAACTCTTACCACACTTTTCGGCCAACAAACCAGGACTGAAACACTAAAGGTGGAGGAGTGTCCATATTCACCAAGGATATTTACACCACCAGGCATCTGAAATGCTCCACTTGCAACTAACACTAGGTAAGACTGCAATCCAAATTGTAGCTTGCTACAGATCCCCCCACCCATGCCCCAAGATTCTTACCTTTACACCTTTCTAAACATACTGGAAAATATTAAGATACAAACAAACACCCTAATACTGGGTAATTTCAACTACCCTGCCAGTAACTGGGAAAATTACTCGTGTACTAACACCTTTGGCCAACAGTTCTTGGAATTCATAAATTCCAATGCCCTGGATCAACTAATCCATAGTCCTACCAGGGGCTCCAATATCCTAGACCTGGTCATTACCAACATGGGAAATCAATGCTCCACACCTATGGTTACCACCTCGTTGGTCAGGTCTGACCATACGCTAATCACCCTTGACATTCACACCCCACCCCCACCACCCAGTAAGGAAACCTCTGTAAAAAACTTTTCCAAAGCCAACTTCATGCTACTCAAGTCAGAAGTGACAAACTTCATGACACCCATGCAGACAGGAACTGAAAGTTTGACTGCTGAATCCTACACTAAGACACTGTATGAGCACATCCACTTGTACATGAATTGTGCCATCCGAAATAGAGCCAAGATGCTTTGCTCCAAAAAAAAGGAAGGACATTTGGTGGTCCCCTGCCATAAACAAACTTTACAACAAAAGGAAGAAACTGTTGCAGAAAAGAGGAAAATCCCAGGATGCAAAAAACTCCCTTACCAACCTCAGTAAAAAGCTGTGATCCCTCATAAAATCCACCAATGCTAGTTACGAAAATAAAATTGCCAAAGATTCCAAAGACAACCACAAGGCATTCTACAGCTATGTCAAGAATCTAAATGCCAATGCTCAGATCTGCTCTGAGCTATAACAGAATGGCATTAAATATACTGATCCCAAGGATATTGCCAATATTCTGGCAGACTGATTCAGTGCCAACTTCACCCTCCTCTCACCCCCTAAAGGGCCCATCTCAATACCGAAAGATTGCCAAATTCCCGTAATAATGGCCACACAGGTAAAATAATGCACCCGCCAAAGCTAAGAATACAGCATCCATGGGACCAGATGACATCCCAGATTATGTACTACATTAACTATAAGATGAACTGGCACCTCACCTAAGTGTCATGTTTAATCATAGCCTCAAATCAGGCTTCGTGCCCATTGAGTGGCACACAGCTACAGTTATCCCGCTCCACAAATGGGGGATCCACCTTGGATCCTGGGATCTAACACCCCGTCAGTCTGATGAGCCTGATCTGCAAGACCATGAAACGTATTATCATGGAACTTATAAACAAAGACATTGGCAACCTTCAAACACTGGACCCCACTCAGTTTGGGTTTGTGAAGGGCCGATCTTGTCTACTGAACCTGATTGACTTCTTCAAATCAGTTTCCAGAGCTGTGGATGAGAGTAAGGCAGTCCACACAGCCTATCTGGACCTCACCAAGGCCTTCAACACCATCCCTCACTCTGGAACCATAGATAACTTAATAAGCTGGCATTAAGCCCTACATCACTCGATGGGTTGCCAACTGGCTTACTGACAGAACCCACACTGTAAAAGTAGCCAACTCCAAATCTAGCTCAAGGCAAGTGACAAGTGGAGTACCTCAGGGTTCAGTCCTGGAACTGCTCTTGTTTGGCATCTACTTCTCTGAAGTACAGGCCAGCACTAAGGGACTCTGGCTAACATAGTTCACAGATGACTGCAAACTGTGAGCCATTATTGAATCCCTAGATGATGTGGATATTCTACAAAAGGGCCTTACAGAAACAGATGCTTGTTGCCAGAGCCATGGGCTCAAACTCAGTGCCAAGAAATGTTTACTTATCCCCTTTGGGAAAAAACATGTACCCATGAATTACCACTTAGGTGGCAGTACACTAAACACTGAAAGTTTGATAAGAGACTTAGGGACACAGGTGGACAGTGGTCTCACCTTTGATAAACACATTGCTACAACAGTCAGGAAATCCTTCTATGTGGCACACCTCATCACTAAGGGCTTTTCATCCAGAAAAAAGGAGGTCATTGTCCCACTGTACTCATCCTTCAATAGACCCATTATAGAATACAAAGCCCTGTTTGGTATGTACCTCTCAAGGCAACTGCAACAACTGGAAAGGCCTCAGAAATACTTCACTAAAAGAATCACAAGTCTAAAACAGATGCCCTATGCTGACCGTATAAAAAAACTTCAGCTATACTCTGTTGCATATCATCTACTCAGAGGTGATCTCTGCTTAACATACAAGGCCATGTCAAACCCAGAGCTGTTGGACATGCTACACTTAAAGAAATTCCAATCCTTTAAAGCCACACACTCCAGGGATATAAACCTTGTCATCACAATGAACAAGACATGCTGGAGGGATAGGTGCCTGACCCAGAGACTCCACAGACTTTGGAATAGACAGCCCATATATGTCAAGCGGAGTGCCTCTTTGGCCCTCTTCAAAAGGAACCTTGACGATTGGATGGGAGATAGAAATTCACCCCCCGGGGATCATGTCAGTCACCCTGCTAGACAGGGGTCTAGGGAAGTAAATATTGTGGGAAGAAATAGCCAGGGAATTGTTATGGTTAGGTTTGTATAGGGCCTAGGGCCTATAGCCTAGTACCAACCTATGAACCTATGAATCTATGATTGGTAGGGTTAGATTGTGGGATGGGTACACATCTCTCAGAAAAATGCAAAGCTATGTATGGGATGTGATTTTCTTTTGTGGAACAGATGCCCATTTTTTTTTTTTTAAGGTGAGAGTGGGATGTTAAGGAGGGATTATTGGTAAGTGTGGTGAGGGATGTTTGGTAGGAGAGGTTGCATTTGCAGGCAGACAAGACAGCAGACAAGGGTGGTGTATGACACATGGGGGGTAAATACCTTGACGGGGAGGGTGGTTAGGAATCTGAGGCTCATGAGCCCCCCAGATGGTAATAGTGGCACTTATGTCCCCACCCGATGGCAGTCACCACTACTCCATCACAGTCCCGAAGGTGGCTGCGCTCGGGGCTGGGCTCGAGGGGCGCCTGCCCCTCAAGTTGCAATAGCCTGCCCTTCACCTACTGCAGGCAGTCATCTAGCTCCTTCTGGACAATACTGCACACCATGACACAGATCTCATCCCGGGTGACATAGTCCTCACCACACCCACTTGCAGGGGGGGCAAGCTCCATCCCCTGAAACAGTTCCACCCGAGGGTGGTGCAGGACCAGCAGATGAAGGAGGTCTGGGTTGGGTCCCAGATGTGCTGGGACTCGGTGCCTTGGTCAGGTGGGGTGGGAGAGGTGAATCCGCTGGGATCTGCCTTTCCATATGTGCTATGGTGTGGAAATTAACAAGGAATATTGGTTAGTCATGCGCAACACATTACATTAATCTAAAATAGCATGCATGGTTATTCCCATTTACCCAAAACAATGCAATTATAATAGTGCCATAGCAAACAGAACCCATGCATATATGGAATGGCATTCAGGGTTACAACAGCATGCCAGTTAGTGGTATGGCAGACAGGCAATAAGATGATTATTCAACAGCCAATATTAGTATGCACACAGTTTAAACAATGATGAACCAAATGGAACAATGGTCCCAACAGTAGAGGTTTGTTTAGGAACATACCCATGTTGGTTTCAGTGTGATGGTTGGATCAGTTGAGTGGTAGGGGAAGGAAACAGATTCAATTGACAACTGTTATCAAGTATATTTGTCAGTACACTACTATTCACTATTCTACATTCTGACCACACTTGCACTCTACCTGGGCCATGGGGCTGCTACAGCATACCAACAGCTGTAGATATCAACAGAGCTATTGTACCCTTATTTTAGTTATACACATCAGACCTGCTTTTATACCAGTTTCTTTACCTGTGGGCTTGTGCAGATGAACTGTGTGCACATTACATTGCTGTTTCTATACATGTTTCAGATTCACATATTAGTTGCAGGCCCTGGAGTGTGTGTTGTACCTTTCACATACATCTACTGTGACATTCTCTGTGTGCAGGTTTTTTGGCAACTGGGGAAATTATCCGTGACAGCGTGATACTTGAGGGTCTTGTCTGGGCCAGACTGCAGAATGTGGATGTCTAGCTTGCATGTATTTGTAGGACTAGGGCTGATCAACACTGCAATTGTACACCTTTCATAGTTATACACATCATATTAGTATTTCTGTTCATATTTCTTTACCTGTGTGCCCTGTATAAAAAAAATATGTGTTGCAGTGCCCTGTATAAAAAATGTATGTGTTGCAGTACATTATCTTTTCTATTCAGATTGCAGTTAGTGGCGGTCCCTGGGTTTGAGTCATGCTGTGTGTGCAAAATTGAACTACAGGCATAGCCCTTATCAAACTGAGCAACTTGGGAGATGTTGTGTGCTGTGTGTGACATTTCTATCTAGCAGAAATTCTTGTGCACAGTACTTTTATTATGACATGTTGCATTATATGTTTCCTATTTTCAGTACAAATTATGCATACATAACAAACATTGGTGTCACTGTTTGTGAAACGTGTACATTAGCTGGATTGCACATTTGACTGTTTTACAACTACATACCACAATTTAGATCCCTGAGTACACAGTGTAGGTTTTAAGTCTTGCACGTGTTAGCCTTTTACATTTTTCAGTACATTCACAGCTACTTACAGCTGAAATTGAAAGGTTAATACAGGACAATGCTGGCAGACAAACAAGTAAAACACATTCCGATGAGAATATGTACTGTTGCTTTTTTCCAGTTATCTGACATCCCATTCTAAAGTATGCAGACAAGCAGTGCTAAATCAGTTCACCTCTGTTAATGCATTCTGCAGGACATACACATTTCTATTTATCAAGTACAAGTGAGATGACACACACCAGTGTTTGGGATCACCTTTATTAGTTCTGACATACATATCTGTGTACAACTCAGAAGTCCACAATTACTATTCCTGCATGATCTGCACAGGGGAATGCTTTTCATTTTTAACTGTTACAGTAGCCCTGACATGGCATTTTCTTGGCAGGTTCACTCAGATACAACCATACATATTCTAATATTCCTCTCCTGCATATTGTACCTTGTTTGCTACTGATATCTGTATTACACAGCAGCTGAGAATACTCCATTGTAACATTGGCAGCCTGACACAGGCATTTATTCCTGACTTTTACAGCATAATTATATATGCAGGCAGTACTACCATTACTACCATTTTGATTTCTTACTGCTAATAGTAGGGCGTATTCTGCACTCACCATACTGCCGATGCAGCCGGGCCAGTTGCTGGGCATGAGCCAACACATTTTGGGACCTCTCTGCAGCAGCTGTATGGGGAGACATCACACATTAATCACACCTGCACAGTCACAACTTGAACTTTTTCCATACTTAGAGATACATCAGACTGCATATTTACAGACAGGTGGGACATCCTGCGCTTGGGCTTCTTGGATCCACTGGTCCAAGAGTGCACCCCTCCTCCACTTCAGGTCATTATGGCGATGACATACCTGCTTACCAGTCCGGGGTATGCCAGTGGCACTGGTGAGATCACGTGCAAGCTGATCCCAGGCCTCCGCTTTCTACTTCGAGCCCTGGTACTGGCTCTGCAGCAGCCTGCCATCATGGTTTTTAACTGGGAGCCCAACCATGACCCTGGACTCCTGGATTTTCCCCAATGTTGCACTCGGAAGCAAACACCTTCACCAACGCCTGACATTTTGGTCCTGCTTTGTGCAATCCCAAATGGTTATGGCTGTATTCCTGCCTGTGTGGTTTAAATATGGCAGTTTTCCTGCACTTTTTCTTGATTGGCCAGTTTTAATATGCTGCACTATACTTAACTCAGTGCAAATCCACATAGCAGTACTTACACCAGCTAAGCAGAGCTGACAGCAGGTAAGCAATGCTTACACTAGCAAAGTATTGCTTAAATCTATTTTTTTCATTAAATTTATAACTTATTTTTTACAGTTATATTTTACATATTTCCACCCTTACTGTGCTATACATGAGCCATATGATTGACATCTATCATTCAATTTCCTTAAAAGTTTATTAAATAATTTGGCAGAGGGGGATTTTAACCAAGCATGTTTTACATGCTATACCATAGCAGTACCACTACGCGAGCAGCTTGATGACATTTTCTATCACAGTAGCACTTGTCTATCATTTTCAACATTTCAGCCAGGCTAAGCATAGCGGTGCACTGCTCAAACAAGCTGCGTGGCACTTAAACTTCAAATTTATTTCATGAAAAAAAATATTATTACCTTTTTTTATTTTTTATTCCTTTCCTCTTGCCCTACTACTTCCATGCATGTACAGCAAGAGTGCATACATTTGGGGGTGTACACTTGAAGACTGCACCCTTCTAGTTGTTTGTGTTTTTTATTTCTTTTTCAGTGTCCGCGGACAATGAATTGTTAGCCATTTACATTTCCGTATCTGTGGACACTCGTTTACTATATAATATTAGAGCCAGGCTTTAATATTATATAGATTGACATTCATCTGTGTCAGAAAGTGCCGTACGCCACTTTGAGAGTGAAGGGGGAGTGTTTCAGGTGCAGGCACTGCTGACACATGTCCCTAGTGTTCGCTCCTGGTTCATGTCAGTTTAGTTTAGATAGCAGCGTGTCTTCATGCATATGCAAGGCAGGTTGCTATCCCAAATGGACACAAACCAATCTGTGCAAGAATAGCCTTATTCTTGCAAGGAGCTTCATGAATCCAGGAGAATGTCTAAATCACTTACCAGTATGGCCTAAAAACACATACAGATTGGCAAAATAAACTCTATACAAATAGTATAAATTCCTATACTATATAAATACTAACTATATAAATAAAAATTACAACATCTTATAGTGATACCACAAGATCAACAGATTAAACCATAATAAGATTTACATGTTTTATGATACACTACTGATTGTTATACATCTGAAATTCGATGTTATGAGTTTTCAGTGTTTTGAGTTTTCGATGTTATGGTCTCAGTGTTTTGAATTTCGATGTTATGAGAATTAGATGTTTTGAAGGGGAACTCTATCTATCTATCTATCTATCTATCTATCTATCTATCTATCTATCTATCTATATGTGTGTGTGTGTGTGTGTGTGTGTGTGTGTGTGTGTGTGCGCGTCTGTGTGTGTGTGTATATATATATATATTATATATATATATATATATATATATATATATATATATCTACTGAAAAAGACCGAAAATCCACTTGTTCCAAAATGAACAGTGGATTCTCGGTCACGTGAAAGTGCACTTAAGCGAAAGTGCACTTCCACGAAGAACAGTTCAATGAACCATTAAGGAGCACAGGTGTCGAAGCACACTACAGTGGGGGAAGAGAATTTACGTGTTTCCCCACTGTAGTGCAATCTCAGAGTTGGTATATTTAAGTAGGGGGGGATGGGTGCAGGGGGACTTGCCCCCCTGCAAAACCAACGTTACTGTGTTCTTTATTGGTGTGTATATATATATATATATATATATATATATATATATATATATTTATATCTATATATATATATATATCTACACACACACACACAGATATAGATAGATACATGCATACATACATATAAACATGCAAAATTTCCAGGGTTGCTGTCCTACTTGACATTGCTCTAGCACACCTTGTATGACTTCAGTTTAGTAGACAGATTAAAAAAAAAGCTGCTTAATATAGTCATTTCACTGGAATGCTGGGATGATATAGTATATGTATGCATATAAAAAATATATGAATAAACCCAGTGGAAACAGAATAGTCAAACAGAGATCCTTACTGAGATGAAGTTAGATTAAAAAAAAACTGTCCATGTAGCACCTGTACCTGCAAAATGTAATTAAAGGTTAATGAAGCTGCTGGATGAAGTGCCTAGAACTACTTAAAACTACTCTCTGGCATACAGCATAAACATACCTCTCAACTTCTTTTAGTGCAAGAAATCTGGACAAAGCCCAACAAAATGTGGGGACAAAGGCCTAAAAATAAGGACACTTTTTAAATATTGCTCTTATAAACTTAGAAAGTTGCTAGAGTAACAGGGATTGTTTTAACATACATTTTCTGAAGGATCTGAAGTCTGAAACTCAAATGTATGTCATTATTTAGTGGCTTTAATCCTCAGATCATCACAGTGATTTTCCAGGAAACCACTAATTTTATGAGGAATAGAACAAAAATATGTGGCAAAAATCTGGACAATCTGCGAAAATCTGGACAGTTAAGAGATATGAGCATAAATCATCTTCCTGACTCCTCATGTACTAAACCAAGCAGATAGGTCATAGTCTGTACCGTTTTAGTATGCTCATTTGCTTTCCTTTTCATTAATACTTAGTTATACAAGGCAGCTGAATAAAGACGGACACACCACACCAGGTTAAACAGATATATGAAAAATCTTAGTTTCATTAATAACTTAGTCATGCTGTTTGCACAGTTACATTATAGAAATTATTGCAGCAGCCTAATACAAAGTTGGGTGATGACACTTGCATCCTTGAATCACACAGATAACCTATAATGCAGAAAATGAAACTCTGAGTATGTTTAACTAAGTATAGCTGTTCGTGGTTAAGCATTATCTTGTCCATTCTGGAATATGCACTTGGTCAGATGTGTGAAAAGATAAATTGATAGCATTATCTCTGTAGACATATATACCTGCTCTCCCTTTCAGCCTACAATAAGGTATTTGTGAACCCCCCAGTTAAAAGATACAGGTGACAGTTATGATTTGGAGAAGCTGATCATATTTCAGTCCATCTCTGTTTAAAATCTTCTCAGTAAAGTAAAGCATTCAGTTCAATAGTGTTTTTGTGTCCCATGCATTGAAACTGGGGAAGCATATAAGCAAAATATTATACAATGATTTTATGACTTATGATCCCATGTTTGAATTTTACTAGTTTGTCTTTACTGTCTGTAACATTTGCTGCAGAAGAGGGTTTGAAATATTTTTTGAAAAATAAATCAAACGTCCATGAGTCTGTCCTATGAATAAGCCATGATTTTCACTTCCAGAGATATGGACAAAACAAAATATAATTGTGGAAAAGCCCCCAAATAAATGCTGGGACTATGATCTTAGAAATTCTTAAAATAATGTACCAGTTTTAAGGGGAGATGGAGGAGATGTTTTTGAAACAATCTATGCTACTTGTTTTCTTGTTTTCATCTAATACTGAAGGGGATTCTGAAATTCCAAATACACATTAACATATTGCCTTATTTAAGTCTGTATTATTTCAACCTGTTTGTCTACAACACCAACACTTCATACATACTGTCCTGCAATAACAACAACAGCAAAATCAACAAAGATTGCTGGTGTGAGTTCCAACTTTGATTGTGATGGACTTGTTTCAGTTGTGTCTAAGCTTAATTTCTGGTGTCTTTTTTTTTTGGGGGGGGTCAATATTTGTCAGCATCTCCCCTAGGCTTCTGAATATTGGCCAAAACTTTATCCACCCCCCCCCCAGAGCCATTTTTAGTCTTGCAAGATTGGCCAAGCTAAGCAAATGAAATCAAAACAAATATAAAGGTGTCACTGCTCAATCCTAGGAGCCTTAACAAGGAACTCCATACCCTGGAAGCTCTCATAACTCTGTAGAATATAGACATCTGTGCCATTATAGAGACATGCATTAAATCCATATAAAGTACTCTGGTAGTACAAGGCTTTTGTGCCTTCTACATTTATTTCATCTGCTGCACAGACAAGGAGAACAGGTGGATGAGTCTCATTCTATATTAGCAACAAGCATAATTTTATGTCAGTTAAACAGAATGATGCCCTGGAATGTATCCATGTGCAAACCGCAATAGACAAAGTCCCATAATATATCCTAGCAAACTATTGGTCATCTTCCATGTCCCTAGAATTCCATAGCTCATAACTGCACCTACTGGAGACACTCACCAATAAACCGAATTCCCTATTAATGAGACACTTTAAGTCCCCCTCTGTAGACAGTGTGCACACCCACCTGATGCTCAAACATACTGGACCTGGTACTCACCAATTTGAGAGAGTGCTGCATGCCCCTCCCACTGTCAATTCATCACTTTTGACATCAGACCACAAAGCTGTCTCCTTTCAAAAAAAAATCAGCTTGGTACCCCCAGCAAACCCTGTAACAGTAATTATTCTAAAGCAAACTACATCCTATTAAGCAATACTTTGTCAAAAATCAGTGCCCCTCCCAACCCCAAGTTCACAGCAACCTAAGATGAGATGTTCACAGAGAACCTGTACAATCATGTAAATGACTGTATAGAAGCAACTGTACCTACTTGAAGTAAGCCCAAAACAAACTCTGTAAACAAACCACACTGGTGGAATCCTAACCTTAATAGGGTATATAAAAAACAGAAAAAAAGTCATCGCTGAAATCAGGAAGAGCAACCTCCATAATGATAGGAACTCTCTAATTAAATTAAACAGGAAATAAAGAGGACTAATTAAGTCCAACAAAGCCAATTACAAGCAAAGCTGGATCATGGTCAAAAGGGGCCCCAGGTAGGGGAATGGACCAGAGCCTCCCACATTCTGGTGTCCCATTACTTATCTTTCTCCTAAACTTATCATAAACGCTGCTCAGAACTGTCATTGTACACACTATTTTCTTCTTTACTTTTGAAGTGATGTCAGGGATATGGATTTAATTTAAAACTTTTAATTTAAATATCATTTGTTAGCAGATTAGTCTTTTTAGAAGACAATATTGGTGGTATTTATATTACCAGGGGAAATTCATCCAGGCTGATAATTGATGTGGAAGATTAAGTTTCTTGTCTCCTGTAGCCAAAGTACAGGGTTTGAGACTGAGCAAGCTAATACTAACCTGCCATTCCTGAGGCATTACACACACACACACACACACACACACACACACACACACACACACACACACACACACACACACACACACACACACACACACACACACCAGTTCAGTTCCATACACATCTGAGTATTTCCTGTGTCTCCTTCAAAAGGGTGTGCATACACCTCTTAGTACCATCTGTGCCTCCTTCAAAAGCATGCACACACATTGGCAGGCATTTCAACACACAAACAAAAGGGACAGCAGTTTAGTTCCTGTGCATTTAGCAGTAGTTTCAAGCCAGAGACATGAAAGCCCTAGAGCAGCAACTAGCTCCAGCATCCAGGTTCCAGTGCGCATTTAAATCTCATGTGTTGCTCCAGTTCCAGTGTATGCTGGTGTGCATTAACACAGAGACTATGTCTTTAAAAAATAATGCAATGTGTAAGATGCATGCATGCATTGAGAGTGTATCCTTAACGAAATGTTGCATGGATAGACATAAAAAATTAAATTTTTTTTTCTGTTTATTTAAAAATTAAATGTTGCCAGTGAACCCTAGGCAACTGCCTAGGTTGCCTAGTGCCGGATCCAGTTCTCATTACAAGGTCAAAATAGCCTCACAGGCTAAAGGCAACCATTTGGCTTTCTACAGCTGTATCCAAAACCTCAAAGGCAGCACATATCAATGTACCAAACTGGTAGCCACTGGTGCCATCTTCAGTAAGCAGAGTGACTTAGCAAGTTTTCTGGCTGAGAAATTCATCTCAAATTTATACTCCCATCTTCCCAATCCCCCCTGATAAAATACCTAGTAGCATAATCCCGCCAAATATTAACAGAGAGCAGTACCTGGTGGTGCTCGCTAACACCAAAAATACAGCCTCACTGGGCTCTGACAATATCCTAGGATGCCTCCTAGATAGTTGAAATACAGTCTATCAGAACTACTTGTCAGTTTTCAATTACAGCCTCAAAACAGGCTTTGTATGATGAGATTGGGGGACTACAATGATTATCCCACTTCACAAGGCTGGATCATCACCCAAGCCCAGAAATTAGAACACACCTATTAGTCTGACTAGTCTAATATGCAAAGCCATGGAATGAATTATCATGGAAGTGATCAACAAAGAAATAGGCCACCTTCATACACAGAAGCCAACCCAATTTAGCTCTGTCAAAAGAAATTCCTGTCTACTAAACCTGGTTTAGTTCTTTGAGAAGGTCACCAAGGCAATGGATGAGGGCAAAACGATGTATACTACCTTCCTGAACCTGGCTAGGGCATTTGATATAATGCACCACTTTGGTATTGTAAACCCCTACATAACTCAATGGATTGGCTTACCGACAGGGTCCAAAAAGTCAGGTTTGGTGATACCACCTCCGCTAAGAGACCAGTCACCAGTGGGGTATTCCGCTAAGAGACCAGTCACCAGTGGGGTACCGCAAGGCTCTGTGCTGGGAAAGCTCCTACTTGGTAGCTACTTCTTGGAGGTAAAGATTAATGCCAAGGCCTTCAGCAGACCAAATTTGCAGATAACTGCAAATTGGAAGCTATCATACATTCCCCCATGAGACAAACATCTTACAAGAGAGTCTAACACAAGCAAATGCCTGCTGACAAAGTCACAGATTAAAACTCAAGGTATTTTAGTGCCTTTTGGGAAAACTGCCACCTAGGCTATTTACTCCATTGATAAAACACCCCTAAGAGCTGACCCATCAATCAGGAGTCAGGGGGCATATGTAGCAGTAACATGGTATTTGACCAACACATGGTCAAGGTAGTAAGAACATCATAAAAATACAAAACTGTAGGCACTGAAGACAAACCAGAACAAAACACCCATTCACAAATGGAACAGTCCTCAGGTTGAAGCAAGCAGTAGCCACAATCCAAAATATTGTATTTTAGTGATACTATGGTTTCTGGTTCACTGATGGTTAGTTCCCAGGTTTAAAGTTCACAGGATTTAATGTCTTCAATTGGAAATTTGGCTGTTTTAATTCAGCAAATTTCACAATGTTTGGGAAGATTGGAACAGTGCTCCCAACTTGCAGTTTCTTTGGAGAAGGGTATCACCCCATGGCAGCGACTGAGGGAAAGTAATGGAGAGGTACAGACACAAACAAACACTGTAATGGTTTCAGAACTAGAAATATATTTGATTAATATTCTACCCCAGGATATTCAGCAGGTCAATAATGGATAGAATACAGTGTTAAATAATATAGCTGTTCAGCAGAATGTTCCACCTGTTTTAAATGACTGGTTATTTAAACGGGCTTCTTTTTTTAATGAACAAGTAAGATGTGTTACAAGTTTTCTTGACCAGCTTTCTGAATTGTATTATTTATTGTTAAAAATTAAGAAATTACAACTTGATAATATATATTTTTAGAGTGTATTAAGTTAAACATTGCACCTAAGGGATTACACATGTAGCGCTTTCCTACAGGATTGGTGGCTGGTTCTGAATTTCATAATGTGCTTTTGAAATTGTTTAATAAGCAAGGGAGTGATTATATGAATCTAGTTGTGAGACATAATGAAAAAATGATAGAATCATTGACCAAACAAGTAACACAATTGGAAAAGTTGATTTTACAAAACCCTCAGTATAAAGCAAATGAATATTAATATTTGTGGATATTTAAAAGCATAGAAGATCAGCTTGAAGTACTTAAAAATAGGAAGGTGATCTCTATAAGAGACCAAAATGCTTATAAATAGAAATACTGCTTATCCCCCACCACCTCAATCACAAGAATGGAGTACTAAGTTTCATAACAGTAATGGTTCTGCACCAGTTGTACCTAATGTTAATAGGTAAAATATGAAAGAGACTGTTTTTTTAGAGGGAGAGGAACAACCTTATCTAAGATGCTCAGAGCGGCTAAGAAATTTACAACAGAGATGGAGATACCATTCCCCCAGGAGGGAAGTGCATTCTATGAACAACAACCACGATGAGGGAGTTACAGAGGCAGGAGGGGGAAGAACAGAGGGAGGTTTTAGAACAAATGATTCTTCCAGATTCTGGTGCATATGTCCTGCCACCGGCCAAGGTAATTGTGAATAGTGAGAATGATTTCATTGCATATACTTTTTCCTCTGTGGCTGTTGATCGAAACTGTTGTGATGTATTTGCAAAAGGTTTAACTTTTGGCTCAAACAAAAAGATGACTTTACCTAATGTCTTGATAGATCTTAAATTATTTGTGAGAAAGTTGAACTTTAAATTATTATTTCATGAGGCTGAAGTTACAGCTAACCCCCTACACATTTCAAGTACATATAATCCTGCACTTCATTCTACAATTGAATTATTTGAGAAATTGTGTGAACTAGATTTATGATATATGAATGTACATGATAACTGAGGTGATGAGAAATAATATGACTTTTTTTGAAAGATAGGAACTGAAAAGGTTAAGTGCTAATAATTCCATTAGGATAATGAAGCCCAATAAAGGGGGCAGACTTGTAGTTATGAATAAAAGTGATTATGAAGGAAAAATGAGGGAAATTCTCTCTACAGAGACATTTGAGTATAGTTCACTAACTCAGTTAAATGGGGCTTACAGGGCCATAAAAGGGGCACTTCAATATTTTATTTATAGAAAAGATCATTTCTATTTCTGAATTGAATTATATGGATGTATCCTTTCTCAGAATATCAACGATTTTTTGTCTCCCATATTGCATAACAATGTGTTACAACCACACATGGGTCCAATTGTAGATGTGAGGGGTTCAATAAAGTCCCCAATAGCCAAATTTATTGATTTCAAGCTGAAAGACTTGGTGATGAGGAAACCCACAATATGTAGATATTCGTAAGATTTTTTTAAACACAATTGATGAGACTACCTTCCGGGAAGATTCTGTATTCATCACAATTGACATTAAAGTTTTATACTCTGTTATCCCACATTATGTGGGTGTAACTTGGTTTTGTTATTTTCTTATAGAGAACGGTGTCTCACAATTACAAATAAATGTGTTGGTACAATTGTTGGAAATAGTTTTATTTAATAATTTTGCTTTATTTGAGAAAGAATTGTATGTGCAGAAAAGAGGGGTGGCTATGGGTTCCCCCTGTGGTGGTATATATGTAAATATCGTTATGCTATATTGTGATAGAAAATATTTACTGAACTCAAAGTATTTTAAGTATTATAACATCTGCTCACGTTTCTGGATGATATGTTCCATTTATGGGATGGTCTAGTGGATGAGATTGCGAGTTTTTTGAACTATATTAATGAGCCACACCTTTCTTGAAATGCACACATTCTGTGGGGGTGGATGAAATTTAACTTTTAGAGGTACATCTTTTTAAAAATAGAGTAAACAAGAGATTTGTATCCAAAATATTTAGAAAGGCGACATACACAAACACTTTGGTTCATTTTTCTAGTGCTCACCCTTTTAAACAAAAACAAGCAGTTATAGAGGGACAATTTGTAAGGGCAGCTAGAATGGTATCAACAGTGGAGTTGTTTCTAGATGAGTGTGACCATGTTTTTAAGACAATGTTACCCTGTTTATGTAATAAATGAAGTGATGCTGGAGGTGTTGAAGAAAAAGGAAAGGGCACATGTTGCTCTCATCATTAGAAAGACTATGTTGAATAATGTGATAATATCTGAGGAGTGTTTAACACATATACCAAGTGTTAGTAGTATGTTGTTTGAGATGGAAGGGAGGGAGGGATGTAGAGATAGTGAACCCCCAAAACCACGGCAATGTGTTTATGACCTCATTTATCACTACATTTTGCATAAATAGTAAGCAGATTTGTGATATACTTATAAAAAACTGGCAAGTTTTGAAAAGGATAAAAATATTATAGATGTTGTGGGGGACAGACCCATGGCTATATATAGAAAAGGAACACGTTTAAGGGACTGGATAGAGAGGCATGTAAAAAAAAAGAACAAGTGGGTGTATGAAAAATGTGGATTTTGCCCACACTGCCCATATATACTTGAAAATGATGTAGTTATAGTCAATGAGCATAAACTGAAGTTAGATGGGAAATATACTTATATGATAGAAAGGGTAGGATACTGTGCTCTGTGTTGCCAATGTCCATGTTTTTATGTTGGAAAAACCGAAAGGAAAATTAGAGCATGTTTATATGAACATCTAAAAGAAATTAAACTGAAAAAAGAGACAAATGCCCTGGCTAAGCATTGTTTGAGGAATGATAAACACACCCCAGGAGTCAGCAAGCTCTGCACGGTGTGCAGGATTAGCGCAGGAGCTGCTGGAGGCAATATGGCCACCAAGAGATCCAGGAACAATCTCCCGGGATCTGCATGAGTGTTCCTGCACTATTCCTGCACAGACACAGCTCCTGTATGCAAATTACCCCATTTGCAGGTGATAAACATGCAAATGAAGTGAAGTTGTGATCCAGGAAGCTGGCAGCCGTCAGTGCAGGACTAGTGTAACCTGCAGAAATGTACTCGGGTAGTAACATAATACATTTCTGCAAACTACAAAACGGAGCCATGACAGCTCCAAATAAAGGGAGTATATAATGTGTAAAGCATGCCAATGGCCAAATATAAGGCCATTGGCATGGAAAACGGTTGAAAAAAAAAAACTTTTATTTTTTTTGGCCAATTACGGCCGGGTAAGCGTAGGGAAGTGGTATGCAAATGGGATCGGATAGAAAATAAAAGAAAAATCCATAAAAAGCTTTCCCTGCAAAAATCACAATTTTGTCATTATAGTCAATTGCAGGCAGAAGACAACAAGGCCAGTGAATAGTGGTTGCTAAGGGGGAAGGCTCAGTGTGGGACTTGAAACTAGGCATTAGCAGGCAATCCTATGCAAATGAGGGGAATTATACTGAATCACAGTTTTCCCCTCATGGCTAACATGCACCCAACCGTGTAGGTGCAGGAAGACCATGGTGCAAGCCTAACAGCTAGCTGACATCATAGAGGGGTGTGACAGACATACTGTAAGCTTACTGGAGCCCTGTAGCTCGGGTTTGCCCTTAGCTTAGCAGAGCTAAGAAAGGGGGTGTGTCTGAATCTGCCAAACACATTTTACATTGCATACATTGGTGCGCATTCTGCACAATGGGTTTTAAGCCAAAAAAAAAAGTAAACTAGGAAATAGTAGCTTTGTGCACATCTGAGTAATGTGTTTGCGTGGCGCGCCTCTGGGCTTAAACAGAAAGGCAATGGGAAGGGAAAACAGCACTAGGAAGGTAATCAAGGAGAACTAGCATAGTTGGCAGGTGAAATTTATCAGAATCAGCCAATTACACAGGCAGCAGCCCAGCCCAGCACACTACTATAAACTATGCAAACACCTTTCCCCTCTGGTTTTTCCCACAAACTCTATACCACCGGTGTACACAAATGCGGAAATTTTACCCAACAAAAGCAACAAAATGATAGGGGCTGCATTTGTTCTCATAAATCAACATGTGGAAGAGGCTGTGGGTGGTGAGGATGAGAATGCTGATGTCCAACCCACAGTGTGGAGAAGGAGAAGAGTTTACAGACCCAGGGTAACCTACCAGAGGCTGCATGAACTGGAGATAGTGGATTGCTATAGGGTGGACAGGGACCTCCTACAGCATATTGTTGAGCTGTGCTGGCTACGCCTCACACAAAGAACCAATAGAGGGGAACCCATGCCAGTGGATACCAAGGTATGTGTAGGCCTAAGAATACTAGCCAGAGGTACCTTCCAAAGGCAACTGGGGATATCATGGGGATCTCACACAGGCATCAGCATCCAGGATACTCCTACAGTTCCTGGATGTCATGTCAGCACATGCTGGTGAGCACATATATTTCCTCAACACCCATGAGGAGTTGACCAGCAATATGCGTCTCTTCCACCAAATAGCAGAATACCCTGAGGTAGTGGATGGTATAGGCTGCAGGCACATACACATCAAAGCACCACCCAGTGAGCTGGGTAGAGTCTACATAAACTGCAACCCCTCCATCAACTGCCAGGTTGTGTGCAATGCCCAGGGTATTATAATGAATGTGTGTGCTGGTTTCCCTGGAAGCTATCATGACTCCCACATCTGGCATATGACACAGCTGTACCAGAGATTTGCCAATGGGGACATCCCATATGGCCACTTAATGGGGGATGCTGGTTATGCACTGGAGCCTTGGCTGATGACAACCATTAGAAATGCACACACACCTGAGCAAGAACTCCATAATGAGGCACACGCACAGACCAGGATCATAATAGAACATGTGTTTGGGATGCTCAGGTCATGGTTCCAGTGCCTGGATATATCCGGTGAAGCCTTGCAGTACTCACCAGCTACATGTACCCAAATTGTCATCTTATGTGCCATGCTACACAATATGATCCTGCAGAAACAGCTGCAGCAGGAACAGCACAGAGCAGGACCACACAGCCCCCAGCCATTGCCAGGGCCTGCACAGGCACAGAATGACTTGGAGGAAGAACAACATGAGCATGCTCCAGTAGGCAGAAGGAGGTGTGCCCAGTATGCCCAGGCCTTGGCAAAGAGGCTACACATAGCACATACACTGACACTGTAGGAACCCAGGGAATGACACCTTTCTCTAACTTGAACATATGGTAAAAGGGATGCCAAACTTGACACTACCTGTGCTTAACCATGTATAGGGAGTGTACTATGTGCATCTGACAGAGTCATCCCTCCAGCACCATCCTTAATACTGGTACAGCCACAAGGTAAGTCACTCTCCCTATCAACTGCTGAATGGAGTAGTATGTTTTGTTACTTGTATCTATGGTATGGATGTGAGCATGCAAGGGAATCGGGTGGCTGAATGGGATGCCAGCAGATAGTAGACACCTATATTAGCAGCATGAAATCTGTAACAAATACTGGTGTCACCAAAGAAGCCAGTACTAGACAAGGTGACAAAACTGGTGTCACCAAAGAAGCCAGTACTAGACAAGGTGACAAAACTCACTGCAGGAAATGTGGTGGGCCAAATGTGTACACACATGCCAGTCAGTGAGGCTCACATACCCAACAACAGTCTCAGCCAGCAGGACAGGCATAGACAAATACAAAGAAAGGCTGTGCTAAGGTCTCTGATTGATGGCTATGCAGAACACCCCCCTCCAGACATACACAGACAGACTACAGCAGGTCAGGCAGTGGGATGTTAGTTCTGAAGGGTAAGATGTCTGAAACTGAAATGTAGGTCAATAAAACCTAAGAAATGTAGTACACTGATATGCCTCAAGTCTGAATGATAGGTCAGAATACAGAATTAAATGGAGTACCTGAAATACCAGTACAATCATAGCAAATGTGTGCAGTTGTCATGTGGGTCCCCCATCCCACAATCCTATGTAGAAATGTTGTAACATGTATTTGTAGGTATAATAACAGTGGAGCACAGATTACCTGAGCTGGCCAAAGTAGCAGTATAGATTGTAGCATGTGTACAATATGCAGGGCTGTGTGTGTTTGGTTGGTGTGTGTTGTATATTGTGTGAGAGAGGTCAGCATGTAGACATGGTGGGTTTTGTCCTGGTGGCCATTGGCCAGTACTGCCAATGACAGGGCCAAGTTCTCACAACTGCAGTACCAAACACGATGCATCCCAGCAAGACACATTCCAGCAGTAAGCCATAGTAATTGTTTGGATGTAATATCTGTCATCACCTGAAAGATGGACATGGCATGCATGTGGGCTCAGACATACAAACAGTACACAGGTGGAAGTACCCTAGACAGACAGTGTATAAAATGTTGCTGTCAAATGGACACACCTTTGGAATTCTACATACAGGTTAGCAGCACATTAGTTGGGTTTGTAGTATGGAATACTGATATCATCTGGTCAAACACTGGCAGACCACAACGGTCACAGGTATGAAGTATTGAGAAACTGCTGATGTCCCTGCACAAGCCAGCATAAGTGGAAATCCCCACGTATATCTGTGAGTCAGCTGAAAGTAGCTTCCATAGCAAACATGCACCCAGCTCACCCCACCATCACAGTTCTTATCCCTGCTGTTGGGAATGAGTACAATATGACCCCCACCTCTGTATGGA
The DNA here is from genome assembly GCF_019279795.1 of Protopterus annectens. NCBI lineage: Eukaryota > Metazoa > Chordata > Ceratodontiformes > Protopteridae > Protopterus > Protopterus annectens. Next base: position 1,236,054,579 of record NC_056733.1, on the reverse strand, counting down.
AATAGCTACAGAATTCAGCATGTTGAAGAGGTGTCAAATGCAGGTGTGTCCCTAGATGTAAGCAGCACCCTGCCAGCATACACACCACTGGATCAATAATGACAGAAACTATTGACATTAACACATTGCACACCTTCTCTATCACCCAAGTGGAATATAGTGGCTTGCAGCCTGGGGCTGTAGGGGTGACACAATGCAACAGCCTGCTACAGATGGGTTGCATCACTACCAAATGCCCTACAGTCCTCTGTCAAAGGCCTGTGTCTCACCCTTACTGCCAATGTATGTTATCTCATGGACTCCCAAATAACAACATGACAGTCCACAAAACCCAAATGCAATGCCATGTCGACAAATTCCAGTAACATGTTCACCATGTCCTACTGCATGGACTATGGACCAACCCCAAAATACTGCTGGGATAAAGTGATAACTATAGGGAACTTATCAGATAATGTTTGCATAATGTTTGGAAGAGGATAGAATAACAGAGAGGGGGGTCAGAGCATGGATGTCATGGAGTGTGTGAAGGCTGAAACTCAGCCATGTGCACATACTATCCCAGGAATGGGTAGCTAAAAACCTGGTTGTAAACCACAATGTGAGGTGGTAATGACCAGAAATATGAGCCCTGCCTCTGGGTAACCTGTGTGAATCTGTACAGCTGTGAGGTATGGTCACAGCAGGATATGGCCATACTGTCACATTGATGGATGTACAACCATTGGATCCTCAGCCACCACTGTACCAAGGTGCTGAACCATTTACACAGACCCATCAGCAAGTGTCTGCAGCTTCCCCTCCAGAATGGCATGATTGTGCAAGAATATGTAGGCTGCAGACCACAATACTGGACACAGCTTCATTCACCCTGTGTCCCCCAGGAAATTACTGCAAGCAAATATGTATACCTGAGAGAAGTTGATGACATAAAACATAACAGTGTAAAACAGTACATATGTCTGAATATCTCTGCTAACACCAAAACCATGTAGCAGAAGCAGCACAGACACAATTACCTACAGTAACCCACTATCTGTTGCCCATTTTGACCCGATATTGTCAACCGATCTACAGATATCCCACAGAAACAGGTTGCTAGCTGTAGGTGTAACACACAAAAACCTGCACTGGAGTAAAACCTACCTGGAATGGATTCACACATTCAATACAAATGGTCATACTGGGCATGCTCCCACACTTAGAGAAACGAAGCCCATGTCTGACAACAAAATAATGAAAGGTCATACTGGGCATGCTCCCTCACAATGAAGCCCATGTCTAGCAACAACAGTGGACTATACATATCTGACAGTCACAGATGTTTGTGCACACACTCCACAATGCACACCTGTCATGCTTTGCACACACATTGGATAGGAATACACACATATATCCAAGGACAACACTCTATAATAGTACAAACTTAAACATACATAGATGTGTGGAAGAGAATGACAGACAGTGACAAAGATCCTCCCATCATGAGGCCTATCCCACCCAGCACACATCCAGTTGGATGAAACCACACAATGTGCAAATGTCAATCACTGTAGACATTTGCCTCTGGTATCCCTCAGCACTATAGTGTCTTTGGTGCTTGTGATAACTGTGTAACATGACTGTAGAAGTCATTATTCATCTAGCAGTTGTGTGCACGTACCTGTTAAATTTAAACCTGTGTGTGCCTGAGTGTTGGTGTCTGCTTCCAGATGAATGGTTTATGGCCCATGCAAATACACTGCACTCCGCATTGTCCTACTTTGGAAAGCCTGCTAATGTAATTCACCTAAAATACACCTCTGGTGAAGGAGTGGCCTTATAAGCTCCGTGGCATGTGCTAAAACTGCATAATGCTATAGTATGATGTACTAATTAAGTAAGGGTTCTAATCCCAGACATGGCAACTATAAGACAGTGTGTGTGTGTGTGTGTGTGTGTGTGTGTGTGTGTGTGTGTGTGTGTGTGTGTGCGCGCATGTGTGTTGGTTTGTATAGGGATCAATGCTTTTGAGGTCATTCACAGTCACTACAATTTCCATTGCCCTACTTTGGCAGGGCTGCTGATGTCATTCACTTTGAAATACACCTTTGGGGAAAAGACTAGCCCAATAAGCTCCATGGTGCATCCTATAACTGTGTAATACTGTAGTGTGATGTACTAGTTAGGTAGGAGTTCTCATCCCAGGCATGGAAACTGTGAAACTTTGTGTGTTTTTTTGTAGGTATGAATACTTTTGAGGCCATTCACAGTCACTACAATTTCCATTGCCCTGCTTTGGCAGGGCTGCTGATGTCATTCACTTTGAAATACACCTTTGGGAAAGGAGTAGTCCAATAAGCTTCGTGGCACGTGCTATGACTGTGTAATGCTGTAGTGTGATGTATTAGTTAGGTTCTAATCACAGACGTGGCAACTGTGAAACTCTATGTGTGTGTGTGTGTGTGTGTGTGTGTGTGTGTGTGTGTGTGTGTGTGTGTGTGTGTGTGTGGTGTAGGGATCAATATTTTTGTGGCTATTCACAATCACTAGGCACTCCTAAAAATGGAGAACATTGATATCTGTGCGGTAACTGAGACCTGATCCAAGGCTCCAGAGAGCACCCCTACAATACCAGGTACAGCTCTTACCACACCTGTCAGCCACTAAACCAGAACCAAAACACTAAAAGTGGAGGAGTGTCCATATTCACCAAGGATATTCACACCACCAGGCTACTTGCCCAACACAATGCATCTGAAAGGTGCAACTAACACTAGGTAAGACTGCAATTCAAATTGTATAGCTTGCTACAGATCCACCTCCATGCCCCAAGATTCCCACTACACCTTTCTAAACATACTGGAAAATATTAAGATACAACCAAACACCCTAATGCTGGGAGATTTCAACTACCCTGCCTTTAACTGGGAAAACTACTCGTGTACCAACACCTGTGCCCAACAGTTCTTGGAAGTCATAATTTCCAATGTCCTGGATCAGGTAACCCATCCACATCCCTCTCCCACACCACAGTAAGGAAACCTCCGTAAAAAATGTCTCCAGAGCCAACTTCATGTTACACATGTCAGATGTGACAAATGTCATGACACCCATGCAGATGGGAACTGAAAGGTCGACTGCTGAATCCTACCCTAAGGCTCTGTACGAGCACATCCACTCGTGCATGAATCATGCCATCCCAAATAGAACCAAGATGCTCCCCTCCAGGAAAAGGAATCCAATGTGATGATCCCCTGCCATAAACAAACTGTACAGCAACAGGAAGAAACTGTAGCAGAAAAGAGGAAATACCTAGGATGCAAACAACTCCCTTACCAGCCTCAGTAAGAAGCAGAGATCCTTCAAAAAATCCTCCAAAGCTAGTTATGAACATAATATAGCCAAAGATTCCAAAAACAACCGCAAGCCGTTCCATAGCTATGTTAGGGATCTAAATGGCAATGCTCAGATCTGCCCTGAGCTGCAACAGAATGGCATTAAATATAACTGATACCAAGGATATTGCCAATATTCTGGCAGATCGATTCAGTGCCAACTCCACCTCCCTCCCACCCTCTAAAGGGCCCATTTCAATACTAAAAGATTGCCAAATTCCAGTAATAACGGCCACACAGGTAAAAAACACACACTCCAGAGCTAAGAAAACAGCCCCCATGGGACCAAACAACATCCTGGACTGTGTACTACATGAACTACAAAATGAACTGGCACCTCACCTATGTGCCATGTTTAATCTTAGCCACACCTCAAGCTTCATGCCCATGAGTGGCGCACAGCTACATTTATCCCAGTCCACAAGGGGGTATCCACCTTGGATTCTGGGAACTACCACCACAGCAGTCTGACAAGCCTGATCTGCAAGGCCATGGAATGCATTATCATGGAACTTATAAACAAAGACATTGGCAATCTGCAAACACTGGACCCCACCCAGGTTGGGTTTCTGAAGGGCCGATGATGTCTCCTCATCCTAATTGACATTTTTGAATCAGTCTCCAGAGCTGTGGACAAGGATAAGGTGGTTCACACAGCCTATCCAGACCTCACCAAGGCCTTCAACACCATTCATCAGTCTGGAATCATAGATAAACATACTAAGCTGGCCATTAATCCCTACGTCACTTGATGGGTTGCAAACTGCCGTACTGACAGAACCCACACTGTAAAAGTAGGTGACTCCAAGTCCAGCCCCAGACAAGTGACATTTGGAGTACCTCAGGGTTCAGTTCTGGGAATGCTCTTGTTTGGCATCTACTGCTCTAAAGTGCAGGCCAACATTAAGGGACTCTGGCTAACAAAGGTCAAAGATGAGTGCAAACTGTGGACCAATATTGAATCCTCAAATGATGTGGATATTCTACAAAAGGGCCTTACAGAAAGAGATACTTGGTGCCAGAGCCATGGGCTCATGCTCAGTGCCAGGAAATGTATAGTTATCCCATTTGGGAAGGAACATGTACCCGTGAAGTACCACATAGGTGACAGTACACTAAACACCGAAAGTGTGATAAGAGACTTAGGGACACAGGTGGACAGTGGTCTCACCTTCAATAACCACATCACCTCTTCTTCCTCTTCTTCTTTCAGCTGCTCCCATTAGGGGTCGCCACAGTGGATCAACTGTTTCCATTTCTTCCTGTCCTCTGCATCTTGCTCTGTCACACCAACCACCTGCATGTCCTCTCTCACCACATCCATAAACCTTGTTTTCAGCCTTCCTCTTTTCCTGTTACCTGGCAGCTTCATCCTTAGCATCTTTATCCCAATATACTATAATCTTGCCTCTCTGGCTTTGTCTCCAAACCTTCCAACCTGGGCTGACCCTCTAATATACTTATTCCTAAGCCTTTCCATCTTCATCACACCCAGTGCAAATCTTAACATCTTCAACTCTGCCAAGTCAAGCTTTGACTCATGCCTTTTTGTCAATGCCACTGTCTCCAACTCATATAACATAGCTGGTCTCACTACCCTCTTGTAGACCTTCCCTTTCACTCTTACTGGTACTAGTCTGTCACAAATCCCTCCTGACACTCTTCTCCACCCACTCCATCTTGCCTGTACTCTCTTCTTCACCTCTCTTCCACACTCACCATTACTCTGAACTGTTGATCCCAAGTATTTAAACTCATCCACCTTCACCACCTCTACTCCCCTGCAACCTCACCATTCCTCTATCCTCCGTCTCATTCACACACACATATTCTGTCTTAGTCCTTCTGACCTTCATTCCTCTTCTCTCTCGAGCATAGCTCCACCATTCCAGGTTCTCCACAACCTGTTCCCTACTCTCACTACAGATCACAATGTCATCTGCAAACATTATATTCCACGGGGACTCCTGTCTGATCTCGTCTGTCAAACTGTCCATCACCATTGCAAATAAGAAAGGGCTCAGAGCTGATCCTTGATGTAATCCCACCTCCACCTTAAATGCATCTGTCACTCCCACCACAGACCTCATCGCTGTCACACTACCCTTGTACATATCCTGTACCACTCTTACATACTGCTCTGACACTCCCAACTTCCTCATACAATACCACAACTCCTCTCTAGGCACCCTGTCATATGCTTTCTGTAAGTCCACAAAGACACAATGCAACTCCTTCTGACCTTCTCTGTAATTCTCCATCAACACTCTCAGAGCAAACATTGCATCTGTAGTGCTCTTTCCTGGCATGAAACCATACTGATGATCACTAATCATCACCTCCCTTCTTAACCTAGCTTTCACTACTCTTTCCTATAACTTCATGCTGTGACTGATCAATTTAATCCCTCTGTAGTTACTACAGCTCTGCACATCACCCTTATTCTTAAAAATCGATACCAAAATACTTTTTCTCCATTCCTCAGGCATCCTCTCACTTTCCAAGATTTCATTAAACAATCTAGTTAAAAACTTCACTGCCATTTCACCTAAACATCTCCATGCTTCCACAGGTATGTCTTCTGGACCAACAGCCTTTCCATTCTTCATCCTCTTCATAGCTATCCTTACTTCCTCCTTGCTAATCCACTGCACTTCATGATTCACTGTCAGCACATCATCCAACCTTCTGTCCCTCTCATTCTCTTCATTCATCAGCCCCTCAAATTACTCTTTCCATCTGCTAAACACACTCTCCTCACTTGTGAATACATTTCCCTCATTATCCTTTATCACTCTTACCTGCTGCACATCTTTACTAGCTTTGTCCCTCTGTCTAGCCAAACGATACAGGTCCTTTTCTCCCTCCTTAGTGCCCAACCTTTCATACAACTCTTCATACGCCTTATCCTTAGCCTTTGCCACCTCTCTTTGCCATGCACCTCATCACTTTATACTCTTGTCTGCTTTCTTCATCTCTCTGACAATCCCACTTCTTCTTCACCAACCTCTATCTCTGTATACTCTCCTGTACTTCTTCATTCCACCACCAGGTCTCCTTGTCCTCCTTCCTTTTTCCAGATGTCACACCAAGCACCTTTCTAGCCATCTCTCTTACTAGCTCTGCTGTAGTTACCCAGCTATTCGGTAACACTTCACTGTCACCCAGTGCCTGTCTTAAGTCTTCAATGAACTCCACCTCACAATTACCCTTTTTCAATTTCCACCATTTGATCCTTAGTGCTGCCCTCACACTCATCCTCCTCTTCTTGATCACCAGTGTCATCTTACAAACCACCATCCTATGCTGCCTAACTGCACTTTCCCCTGCCACCACTTTACAGTCTCCAATCTCTTCAGACTGGCCCTTCTACATAAGATATAATCCATCTGTGTGCATCTTCCTCCACTCTTGTATGTCACCCTATGCTCCTCCCTCTTGTTAAAATACGTATTCACCACAGCGATGTCCATCCTTTTCACAAAATCCACTACCATCTGACCTTCTGCATTCCTTTGCTTAACACCATACCTACCCATCACTTCCTCATCCCCTCTGATCCCTTCACCAACATGCCCATTGAAATCTGCTCCAATCACCAGTCTCTCACCCTTGAATACAGTCATCACCACTTCATCGAACTCACTCCAAAATTTTTCTTTCTCATACATCTCACACCCAACTTGTGGAGCATATGCACTAACAACATTCATCATTACACCATCAATTAACAGCTTCATAAACATCACTCTATCCGACACTCTTTTCACGTCCGAAACACTCTTAGCATACTGTTCCTTCAGGATAACCCCCCACGCCATTTCTCGTCCCATCCACACCATGATAAAACAATTTGAACCAGCCTCCGATACACATAGCCTTGCTCCCCCTCCATCTGGTCTCTTGCATACACAATATAGCAACCTTCCTTCGATCCATCATATCAGCTAGCTCTCTCCCAATACCAGTCATACTGCCAAAATTGAAAGTTCCGACCCTCACTATCACAGTCCTAGCCTTTACCTGTTTTTGAGCATGCCTACCCCCTCTTCTCCTCCTTCGACCAACAAAAGCCCAATTTCCTGTTGGCCAACAGTACTGATGGTGGTCGTTGTTAACCCAGGCCTCCACCAATCAGGTATGTATACCTGTACTGTTGTCCGCATGTATGATTTGGCAAAATTTTATGCCAGATGCCCTTCCTGACGCATCCCTCCCCATTTATCTGGGCTTAAGACCGGCACAAAGAAATCACCACAACAATCAGGAAATCCGCCTATGTGGCACACCTCATCACTAAGGGTTTTTCATACAAAAAAGGAGGCCATTGTTCCACTGTAGTCATCATTCAGTAGACCCAGTATAGAATACAATGCTCCATTTGGTATGTACCTCTCAAGACATCTGCAACAACTAGAAAGGCTGCAGAAATACCTCACTAAAAGAATCACAGGCCTAAAGCAGATGCCCTATGGTGACCATCTGCAAATCATCCAGCTATACTCTGTCACATATCATCTACTCAGAGGTGATTGCTGCTTAACATACAATGCCATGTCAAACCCAGAGCTGTTGGACATGCTACACTTAAAGAAATCCCAATCCCTCAGAGCCGCGTGTTCCAGGGATCCAAACCTTGTCCTCACAATGAACAAAACATGCTGGAGGGATGGGTTCCTGACCCAGATACTCCCCAGACACTGGAATAGACTGCCCATACATGTCAAGTAGAGTGCCTCGTTAGCCCTCTTCAAAAGGAACCTTGACAATTGGATGGGAGATAGGAAATTCACCCCGGGGATTAGGTCAGTCGCCCTGCTAGACAGGGTTCCAGGGAAGTAAATATTGAGGGAAGAAATAGCCAGGGAATTGTCATGGCTAGGATTGTATAGGCCCTAGGGCCGATAGCCTAATACCAACCTATGAACCTATGAACCATGAACTACACTTTCCATTGGCCTACCTTGGCAAGCCTGCTGATGTCATTCACTTTGAAATACACTTTTGGGGAAGAAATAGCCCAGTAAGCTCTGTGGCGTGTGCTATGACCGTGTAATGCTGTAGTGTGATATACTAGTTAGGCAGGAGTTCTAATCCCAGACATGGCAACTATGAAACTCTGTGTGTTTGTCCATGTAGGGATCAATGCTTTTGAGGCCATTCACAGTCACTACAACTTCCATTGGCCTACTTTGGCAGGCCTTCTGATGTCATTCACTTTGAAATACACCTTTGGGGGAAGAGGTAGCCCAGTAAGCTCCATGACATCTGCTATAACTGCATAATGCTGTAGTCTGCTGTACTAATTAGGTAGGAGTTCTAATCCCAGACATGACAATTGTGAGACTCTGTGTGTGCTTGTCATTAGCATCCTGTGTGGAGGTAGCTGTGAGTATGTAATAACAGGTCTCATTCTGGAGTGGGTTTTGCAAATTTCTTATATGGTGGACCTATTGTATGTCACAATGTCCACCTTACAAGGACACCAGATGTCAAACAGCAGAGAGGCTGGTGTAGACATTCCATACCCCTACATGTGACATCATGGATTGGGGAACAATATAGGCAACCCTTGTATTACCCAGAGAACACTCTCCACCCATGTCTCATACACAAAAACACTTGGCTAGGCAACAACCACTATGTTGGCAGTTCCCTGCATATTGCCCACAGATAGTAACCATGGTGTGATTACAGTGGACTACAGAGGACATGGCACCCTGTCCTATCCCTACAATAGGCAAATCATTGCATACTGTGGTCCTTTGCTATGTTACCCACTGGATGCCTGCAACAACTGTAGAGTCAGCAAATGTAACCCATAAAGGAAATACCATGCCATATTCACATGTCCTGTATGGACAGATGCCACTGACACAAGTGAAAACCTGTATCAGGCTGTCAATGTAGGTGCAGGATCAACCTGGTTTCCATTGCCAGTTCTCACCACATGGGGTCAGGAATAGCACGTCAGATGATAACAATCTGTAAACATAGCATGCCCCAGACACCCCAGGTTCACTTTCAGATGTCACAGAACATGCACGTGGAATGTGTGCACATCCCAGACACCATCCATGTTATGGAATATAGAATACATGCATGACAAGCATTGCACAGCACTGGCCACCCACAATAGTAACCCAGATGAGTGGATGGTGAATACAATACCCACCTGTATGGGCCAATCCAGAGACTACACCCCTGAGCCACACTGCAGACCATTGTCATGTGACCTGATGCCAAGGTATACCATTTACCCAGCCTTTTCCAGCCTTCTGGCACAGTCAACCACTACACACCTGTGAAGCAATGCACCCATGCATGTCAGTACTGGCAAACCTGTGTGTGTGTGTGTGTGTGTGTGTGTGTGTGTGTGTGTGTGTGTGTGTGTGTGTGTGTGTGTGTGTGTGTGTGTGTGTGTGTGTGTGTGGAGTATAATGATTTGGCTGCCATTCACACTCACTACACCTCCCATTGGACTACTGAAGCATGCCTTCTGATGTCAGACACCTTGACATACCCTTTGCCCATATATCAACCTGATAACCTCTGGGGTGCATGTGATACCTACATAATACTGTAGTGTAGCAGACTAGTTAGTTAGGAATTCTAATCATGACCCTGCCAACTGTGATAATGTGTGTGAGTCCCTGAGAGAGTGTGGCTGTGTTGTCCTTGACATCCGTTCTTGTGGACAGGCACATGTACTACACCTACCTTATCCCTCCTTTATCACTGTTGCTGATGCTACTCACCATCAAATATACCTTTGGACAGCTCTCCAACATGTAAGCTCTGAGGCGCATGTAATAACTGCAAAGAAATGTAATAGCGATGCATAGTCAGGCAGGGGTTTGAAATCCCATACTGGTAAGTATGTGACACAAACATGCTTAGCTTTTACTCTCCTACCCCCTCCCTGTCTTACTTTGTCTCTGTCTGTCTCTCTCATTCCCTCTCTTATGGATGTGGAGAAGTACACCTGCTTTGCTGAGGCAGCAGCTTATGTTTTGTAAGTGATGCTCATGATCAGCTGATGGCCTGTGCATGAATTGCAGTCCCCCACTAGCTGATTGCATGTGGAACAGCTATGGTAACATTCCCATAGCCAATTGCATGGAAACACACTCCTATAACTAGGAACATCATGTGGGTGTTGGCCCTTTTCATTCACTGTGAGCAGGACATCATGTCAGTGTTTGGTCAACAGCATCACAGATGGTAGTGGGATATACCACTAACAACATACACTGTGGAGACAGGCCAACAAACAGGAAGGTGATGGTCCAGACATGACTACAGAATGTAAGTCTTGCTCTTCTGCATTTAAGGTAATGTTGGTTTAACAGGGTTTGTGTGGATATGGCTGGTCTATATAGGTTCATAGGTTCATATGTAGGTACTAGGCTATCGGCTCAAGGGTCTAAGTACGCCTAGTCAACAAGGTTCCCTGGCTTACTTAAGCCTTGTGCCCCTGTTGAGCAG
>NC_056733.1:1235343714-1235396214 GCF_019279795.1 Protopterus annectens | reverse complement strand
CAGATATATTGGAAAAAACAACAACTATTTACACAGCTGTGATGGATTAGTGATTAACTGCAGTGACTATAGTCTACAGGGTCCTCAGTTCAATACCTGAAAGGGCTGTTTATTTTGTTGCTGGGCAGAAAAAGTACTGCTGGATACAGAGTGGTTAAGGCAGTTTTGAGCAACTTTAAGCAGGATTGTGTGGGTTTACTCGATGGTAAGCGCTGCTAACAAATGGTTAAACGTACAGGTGCTTACACCATGTAGGATTCGCTTACCAGTGCACAAATGTGCTTAACATTTACACTACAGCAATGCTGAACCAGTACTCACCTTCCAGACTGATAAAATAACAGGGTAATGACATCTTTAATAAGTATATTTAATTCCACGTACATAACATGTGTCTATGTGCTGTCATTACAGTAGCAAGGGGTGTGAGTCTACTGTCTCAGACACCTAAGTATATATGGCTTGTACAACACTCTTTTCCATTTGAATGTGTTATATACATGAGTAGCACCCCAGGTTATATGCAGTCACACTGGCATGTAGTGTATCATTACGTTACTACTGTTGACAGTGCTTTCCCAAGTAAGAGTAGATTGTAGATTGTAGTACTAGAACTAAACACTCCTGCATGCAAAGATGGATTCTGAGTGCTCACTGTCATGTTCTTGGTGTATAAGCTGTGTCTTATTAAATATTTCCTACTAGATATTGATCTGACATGTGGATATTAACTGTAGACTACTGTGTGTATAGCACATGTCAGTGAAGGCTGCTGTCATGTAGTAATGGCATACCTATCGGTGTCAGACATCTATCTGTCAACACATTCATTCTAATGCATAGCCAGTTGGCTAACTGATGTCTGTCTGTCCTCTGTACAGATGTGCAGATGTCAGGTATCCATCTTGGCTACTTACAGGCAAGCTATGCTTGACTGACACTGAAGTGTCTGCCCAGCTGTGTTATGAATGCCACAGCTAGGAATCCACACCCTGTACGTACCACATGCTATGGATACCTCAACTACACTACCACAGTCAACAGAACATGCTTGAGTACAGGTCTCCAAGACAGACACTGACTATGTTATGTAATACATGTTACATAAATGTCATCTGAAACAACTCACTGACCCTCTGCAAGAGGCAACCAGATGATTGGATGTTGCATGTAACTCTCACCCTGAGGATCACCCCTGTGATATCTGTTGATAGATGGCCTGCTGGCACATGGTAGGTGGCATAATACCACTGTACACACATCCCATACACATCCCATCTCTCCATGGACAATAGCCTGGTACACACCTATGAACACCTGCACTGATAGACCCCAGTACTGACAAATGTGTACGTGTGCATTGCTGAGAATAACAGTGTCTGTGTGTTTGTAGACCTGTAGTTGAAAATACCCTGAGGCCCTTCACACCCACCACACCCCCCATTGCCATAGTTAGATGTGGCTGCTGCTGTACTGGACATTACATGTACCTTGTTACACTCTTCTCCCTTAGGGCTACCTGGGGCATGCAGTACCAGCACAACACTGCTGTACAAAAGGATTGATAGATATGGGATACCCTCTGAGTTCTGGCAAATGTGTGTATGTGTGTATATTTGTAGGGTACAGCATTCTGAGGCCACATTCTCCTAATACAATATGTATTGCCACACAGTATTAGGGATAGTGATGTTGCTGACCATAGGAGAGTCATGGCAATGCATCACCCTACTATCCCTGTGGTATGTGTATTAGATGCATATCTCTGTAGTAGCACTCTTGGGATAGACAAGGGGTTGTATTGCAGTCCTGGTCAATTTGTGATGGTGGGTATGTCAGAGTGTTATCATAGGTTTCAGTGTGTACAATATCCACTGTGGGGTGTGGATGCTGGGTATACTGTCTTTACACCATGGTACCCCCAGTACATGTCCCATGTTCCACTGTATGGGGACCACTGTCACCATCAACCATACAGGTAACTGATAACACTATCCAGCCCAGGTATGCATGTGCTGTGTGCAACTTATCTGTAACAGAATGGACACACTGACAAGGTAGTTAGCACTGATAAGCCCAGGTCTCACAGATGTGTGTATGACTGTTATGTGTTTGTCAATGTGTATATGACAGTATGTCACACCATGTATTGTCCATAAACAACCAGTACATCACCCATTACTATACTGTACAAGCCTGGGGATGTTCTTCACATAAGATGTAACCTGGAACACACCTCATCTTAAAAGCTGTGTGGTGTGTGCAATTAAGGTGACACACATCAGTAGCACTATATACCTAGATAGGGGTTCTAGTCCCAGTGTTGCCAAGTAAGAGTGTGTGTGTATGTAAAGGAATCTACTTCTGTTTGCAGAATATACATGTCCCAGGAGGTCAACTGTCTGAGAACTGCCTGGCAAATGCTAACATGTCACAGGTATCATCCTGTGGAAATACATTCCATCACAAGTAGTGGTAGATGTGTAAATGCCCTCTTCCCCACTGTATAGGTGTACAGTGATACTGGGGTTGGTATATATTGCTGGATGTGGCTCTTGTGGACACAGCCACCATCATTGCAGTTGCTGTTGAGTCTATCCCCACGCTTAGCTAGCCGTAATACTGTACAGTTTATGTTAACAGGTTAAGTAGTTGTCTATCACAATATCTGTGATTCTACAGCACCTCTCACCCACCAAAGGGTAGGCCTGTGCCACCCACACCAGCACACATATGTTTACCGACTTGAGAATTGCACTATATTGGGAAAGGGGACATATACCCTGCCAGTACCATTATCAATGACATTAAACTAACAGACTGCTTATTTCCCAATGTGTTGTGTCTATTCTGTCTTGGTGGAATTACATAGGCGAAAATGGGTTCCTTGCCCAGGTATATACATCCATGTGTACAGTATTTTCTGTGTATTGCATCAACACCAAAACCTCTGCGTGTGTTATACACAAACATGTGGTGTGTTCCACCCAGTACACTTACCATTGTCCACTGTAGATGGGCTGCTGACATCAGCCACTATGCACTCACCTGGATACACCACCCCCAGACCTATTGGCCATGTGGCACATGCAGTAACTGTTATACAGACCTGTGACATTTGTTCACCTGTACATAGGATATGGCACAGCCAAGGTGTCACCACAGTGCCATAGCCCTTGTAGGGTACAACAGCAGACCATCATCCTGCTGACACATGGCACCTACAACACAAACGGAATACATTATGGTGACCACTATCACTCAGTGTTAATAACAGCTATAATGCATCATGGCCGAACAGCTGCACTTCCTGACATGTAAGCATTAAACTTTACTGCTGACAACATGTTACACAGCATTACATTGGTACACTGTAATACAGTCACCACGTGCATCAGAACCATATTAGCCTGTCACTGCATAGATGTTATGGATGACAGGGATGTGGCACAGGTATCATCATATGCACAGGGTATGTTGTTAGTTTTCCAGAGACCTAGGCTGAGCCATACATTGACACCATGTGTGTGTGAGTGAGGGGGTTTAATTATTAATTTGGCTGTGGAGTGTGTAGGCATGGGGTTGCCTAGATGTGTTGGTATTGTGTGTGTGTATGCATGCACACAGTTCTGCCATGTGGCTGCCCTATACAGGGGTTTGTTGGGCAGCTGCAGACCATACCTGACAGGGTGTGGAGTTCACCCTCTCCGGCCATGGACACATGAACTGTGCCTGCCAGGGGTCCTATGGGCACTAGCAGGTACAATCCACTATATGCTACTCTCCCCTGATGATGACATATGTCTGCTGGATCGGGGTCCCTCTTGGGATGGGCCAGGGTCATGTGCATGTGGCCTGCTGTGGTGTGGTGTGGACAGCACCCCCCTTGCAGTGCTGTTGCTGGTACTGCCACTACTGGAGCAGCTCTGTGTTCTGGTACATCCATGTTGACCTCCAGCTGTTGGTGCTGCTGGCCTATGTCCATATGGCTGTTCCACCACTCCCACCATATGCTAGACCACGGACATTCCACGGTCAAGGATTCCAACCATCTCACCCAGCCGTCTATCCATGACCTCTGAAAAATAATGGAGGGCACCTGCAGGATCACAGATGTTGTCAGTAACAGCTGAATGAGTATCCCTCAGCAGCCTCAGAGTCTGTCTGGTGTACCGTTCCATATGTGCCTGCATCTCCATGATGTGCCATAGATACCACACTGTCCTGTCCCATGCTACCAACTGCCAACTGTCCCTCAGCTATGACCACTGGTGATGGGGTATGTATAGGCAATGTGACTGTGTACAGTGATAGGGTGGATAATAGTGGGATGTCAAATGATGGCACAGCTTCAGCCCCTGACAACCCCGCCTGTGCCTCAATATACCTATCATCATTTTCAGTGTCTGTATGGACACCAACATCAGACTGCCTGCAGGAGGGACCCTGATCCACCTTGCCACCTGTGAGGGGAAAACAAGAAATGCACTTTAAGACCTGTAAGTTATTGCTTAACAGTACACACACACACACACACACACACACACACACACACACACACACACACACACACACACACACACACACCCTGACATTCCACCATACTACTTACCTGTCCCTCAGTTTACAGATGGTCCTTAGTTTTTTCTCTTATTTTCCCCATCCTGCATCAGTCTTGAATAATTACAGTCAATAATATCAAGCTCAGACAAGTGATCACAAAGCATGACCTGTTACTCAATTAACACTTTAACTTGATTGGAGTCATTTTTTCAAAGACTCTCTGATGTCATCAAGTGTTCACCCAGGTTTTGTCCAGACATCTTGAGCATGGCCCCCATATGTTATGGGCTACTACAGTCAGTCAATAATGTCACACACAAAAGTGTCATACTTCACTATTGTTCAGTAGATGCAAGGTCTGTTGCTTTATTAACTTTTTATGTGGACTACAGTAATAGTTGGAAACACTCTTTGATGTTGTCTAGTAATTCCCCAATGCATCTTTAGTGCTGTATACATGGGTATTATTTTACCTTTCTGCTGATTGCAATTAAAAAAGTATCCCTGGAGTCTTGTTTTCCCTCCCAGTGCATCTTTCATGCTGCAGACTTAATTATACTATCAGCTGTCCTGAGATTACATTTCAGAAAAGTATTCCTGGTGTCTCATGTGTCTGTCATTGTCCATGTACTGCATGATTTCTAAGGGAAGTTGAGAGGTATGAACAACCCCACACTCACAGATGTGCATACATGGACACACACACAAAGACACACACACATTTTACATACATCAACCCCTCTCCACTTCACCAGATAGCACTTACAGACAAATTAACCCCCACACACACTTACAGGTGAAGTTACACAAAGATATTGCACTCAGACCTCTCATTACCCATCTGTCAACATGCATGACATATGGAACTTAACAGCATGCAGTGCAGTGATAGTCAATCCCTGTTACCAACATTATACATCTCTGTGATGCATTGGGTTGTGTTAGTAGGTGATGCTCCTTCCCCTCGTACACACTGCACCCATGTACACAGTATGGCCGTGCACCTGTTCAGCACCCTGGCATGTACTGTGCACCATAGCTCACAGGTGTACACACCATTGCTGAATGTGTATATGTGTGTCAGTTATGTTAGCTCTGCTTCTCACAGCTTCTATGTGTTTGTCCGACACATACCTGGGATGATATGTGGACAGATGTCACTTGTGGGTGATGATAACAATAATTACATGAGGTACTTAAGTTGGGCCCCCTCACCCCCACTAACAGTGCCTTCGGTCATATATGTATTTGTTGTGTTCTCTTATATATCTATCTATATACATGTATATATGTTGTTGCTGTTTTTCGGATTTTTCCGGTTAGGGGTTGCCACAGTAGAACTCTGGTCCGCTAATGATTGGCAGTAGATTTTTATGAACGCCGAGGTGCCAGCTCAACATTCAACCTTCAACGAAGGCAAGTCCATTAGCGCATGTCTTTTGAACAGCCACCCAACCATGGGGAGGACATGCAGACTCCACACAGAAGGCACTCCCTGCACTCCAGCTGAGAATCGAATGGGAGAACCTCTTGCTGTGAGGCAACAAAGCTATCGCTGCACCACCACGGATGTGTGTGTATATATATATATATATATATATATATATATATATATATATATACACACACACACACACACACACACACACACATATATATATATATATATATATATATATATACACACACACACACACACACACACACACACACACACACACACACACACACACACACACACACACACACACACACATCTACATATATAAATACATTTCCTCTACTGTTGAATGACTGTGCTGGATGATATGTTTGAGAAAACAGATTTATTCATATTTGACATGGCTTAGTGGTAAATCACTTTGACTATGGTGTTCTGGGTTCGAGACTTGCAAAGGCTGTTTATTTTGTTGCTGGGCAGAACAAGGGCTGTTGGATACAGAGTGATTAAAGCACTTTTAAGCAGTTGTAAGTGGGTTTGCATCAGTTTGCACAATGGTAAGCAATGCTAACCTCCAGTTAAATATGCTTACAGAGAGTTAGCTTCAAAATTGCTTAACCTGTGTGCGCATTGCTTATCCCCATGCAAACAGGATTAAAACTGCTTACTGCTGCTTAAAAGTGCTTACTCCCATTTACCCAGTGCTAATTTCTTCAAAAGAAAACAAAAAGGGGTGATAGTAAAGTGGTGAAAAAGGGGCACAAAGAGGGAAAGACAGTAGGGAAAATAGCTAGGGATGTGCAGGACGGGAGTAGGGAAGGTCCATAGCTGCCCATTTCTTCTAAAGAAAAAGCTGTGCATATACACTGATTTGGAGGTAGATTTGGACACTCAAACCCCTGAGAGACAGGTGAGGACAACAATAATATGTTGTGAAGCCTATTAGTCCAGATTACATGTGTCTAGTGGACAAGTGTGCAGATTGAACAGCTATGTATGGGGCAAGATTTTTTTTTGTGGAACAGATTGCCCTACTTTTTTTTTAAGGTGAGAGTGGGATGTTGGGGAAGGATAGTAGGTATATTTGGGGAGGTAGGTTGGGTAGGATGACAGACAAGACAAACAAGACAGCTTATAGGGGTGGTACATGACACATGTGGGGGGTAAACACCTTGGATGGGGAGGGGTGTTTGGAAGTCAGAAGCCCATGAGCCCCCAAATGGAAACAGTGGGACTGCACCTTCACGGCCCCAAAGGTGGCTGTCCTGGGGGCTGTGTAGGAGGGGCAGGTTGACCATCTAAATGTGCCACACAGTCCTCAAGCTAGTGTAACTGATCTCTAAACTCCCTGCAGGGTTCGCTACGCACCAGACCCCGGACCTGACCAAGGGTGACAGTTTCCTGTCTGTGCCAGCTCCCAGGGTGGGAGCGAACTCCATCCCCTGAGCTGGTTCCACTCGAAGGTGATGCAGGACCAGCAGATGAGGAGGTCCCGGGGTGGGTCCCAGATGTGCTGGTGCCCGGTGCCATGGCCAGATGAAGTGGGAGAGGTGGGTCCGCTGGGACTGGCCTTCCCAAATGTGCTATGGTGTTTCAATTTTAAAACATTTGTGGGTTAATAGTCAACACATTTTAGGATTAGGTATAACAGCATGCATAGATATTCCCATTAACGCAAAACACCAGATATGGAACAGTTGCATAACAAACAGAACACATGCATATAAGGAACCACTGTGGCCATTACAACAGCATGCAGATTACATTGATGGCAGCATGACACCTGTGTGGGAGTATTTCTACATGGCACATGCATAGAAACAAATTTCAATATTTATCAAACAAAAGGACATATGCCCCAACAGTAGATTTTATTATACACATACCCATTGAGTTGTGTATTTAGATTATTGTTGCAGATATGGTGGTGGGGGAAGAGAGATGTCAATTAACAACTTGTATATCCCTGTACTTCTCACAACTTTCTTAGTCACTGCTGTAATCTGTACCTTACAGGTATTCTACCCTTTGGCCTTAGTTTGGACAGTGGTATGTTTGTAGAAAACTATATACGTGAACTGTGTTTTACCTGCAGTATACACCTCTTACCTGGTATACCAGTGGTGGTATTTTTTGTTAACACTACCTGACTGTTTCTACGCATATTCCCAGATTTCAGGTTGATGTTATCCACATACCTCTCAAACTCTTATTGCACACACCCTGGTCAAGGCTTGACAACATGCAGGTGAAACTCTGACATATTTTAACAATTGCCCTCATAAACCTTTGGTGAGTTGCTACAATGATAGGTTTGCTTTCATATACATTTTCTGAATATTTACAGGTCTGACACTCAGTTATATGTCATTAAATGATGCCTAAATGTCAGAAATCATCACACTGATATGGGCCAATTATCTGGACATTCTGAACAAATTTGTACAGGTGAGGGGTATGATTCTGCATACAGCTTACTACCACTCTCAGAATTCGAGCCATGGTTGCATCTGCTGAAAATAAAACAGTGTACATCACAGTTGAGTGTGCTATTTAGATATTGCTGTGTATCTCTTCACTGATTTCTGTCTATAAGTCTCTCATGGTTTTACAATCTGACCTTGTAATTACAACACTCTTATACAGGGATTCCTAGACAGTTTTATTATGTAGCACAGTGTGGGTGACAGTGATGACTAATACATTATTATTCAGAGAAACTGCAATACTAACAATGACATACAAGACCAGACTAAACAGTATTTCAATCTTTTATTTCCAGGCACAGTTTTCTTATCCGACAGACCTGTGGAGGGAATCTTTGTTAACACTACCTGAATGTTGCCACACATATTACCAGATTCCACGTTATTATTATACACATACGTCTCACTCTGTTACTGCACACACTCTGGTCATAGCTTCACAACATGGGGATAGAGATTGGACATAATTTGCATATTACTCTCATAAGATTTTGGTGAGTTTTTAGAGTAACAGGTGTGTTCTTATAGATATATTTCTGACGGTTATGATGTCTAACAATCAGTTGTATGCCATTATTTGCTACCTAAACTTCTGGGATCATCCCACTGATTTGCCTAGGGGACACGGGGACAGGCAAGAAATCTAAGCCAATTATCTGAACTTTCTGACAAAATCTATACAATTGAGGGGTATGATTCTACATACAGCTTACTACCACTCCCAGGATTCGAACCATGGCTGTGTGTGCTAAAATGACAACAGTTTACGTCTCAGTTGAGTATGCGACTGGGATTTTGTTGTGCATCTTTTCACTGTTTTCTGTCTAAGTATCCCTCAGTTGTACAATATGACCTTGTGATTACAACATACAGACATTCCTACACATTTTATTTATGTAGCACAGTGTGGGTAATAGTGCTTAATACAACAGTACTATTAAGAAAATGCAACACTACATTACCATATGATACCAAAGTAAACACAAGCAGTCCAGGAGTTAGACTTTTATTGCCAGGCTGTTACCTTTTTATTTACATACAACCTATATGAGACTCTTCCTGCCATATTGTCTGGTTTATTCAGTACATGCCATACACAATACAGGGTTTATACTGGCAATTAAATGTCTACTACTTTTAGATTTATTTCTTATGACAGTACATGCAAGATTATTACTAACCTGCCTCATGATGCAGCCTCTGCAGACTACATGCATGGGCTTCCTGATTCACAGCCCGCTCCGCTGCCAAAGACTTAAGAGGAATATTTAGCCATACCTATCCATAATATATGTACTAATATAATAATATAGATAAGCTGACAATTATTAAACAGGTAGTAGAATGAGTACTTACACACTGTTGGGACATCACCCTGCCTAGCTTCTTGGATCGACTGATCCAAGAGCTCCCTCTTCCTTCATTTCAGGTCATCATAGTGATGCCTGACCTGCTCACCAGTTTGAGGGATGCCAGTGGCACTGGTGAGATCATGGGCAAGATGGTCCCAGGCTTCTGCTTTATATTGGAAACCCTGGTACTGGTCCTTCAGCAGTATCTCTTCATGGTCTTTTGCCAGGAGTCCTACCATGACCTTGGACTCCGGGTTGCCTGCCCCAATGCTGCACTTGGAAGCACAATCCTTCTCCGACACCAGCCATTGTGCCTACAGGAGGAAGCTGCAACCAGTTATGAGATGTATTCCCACCTGTGGGGTTTAAATAGGGCCAATTTCCTGCACTTTGCCGTGATTGGACGGTTTTGAAAATGCTAAGCTATGGGCAAACCTGCTTACCTAAGGTTGGCATTGTTTAAAAGGGCATACCAATGTGCAAATCGATTTAGCTGGGCTACGCATTGCTTACACCTAGTAAGCAGAGGTGTGCAATGCTTAAAATAGCTTATTTTTAAATTTGCACACTATTTGCTGTTTGGGATTGAATTATCATTCATTACATGTTATATATTTGTTTGGTATCCGTGATTCATGTGTGCATACACTGTATGATGTATTTGTATTTCTTGGGGGATTTCACCACTTTATTACAATGACACCTCATATCTGGACTTAATTCAGTAGTCCAGTTCACATATATATGTTATTTAGTAAGTTATACAACATAAAACTATTTATAAATTCCTTTCACATGTAAATTGTGATTTTGCTATAGTGAGGATCTGTTCAGGTATACCTCAAGTTTATGTTCTGCTGAGATGGCTTACTGGTTAATTGCTGTGATTATAGTGTACAGGGTCCTGTGTTCAAGACTTGCAAGTGCTGTTTATTTTGTTGCTGGGCAGAACAGGGGCTATTGGATACAGAGCGATTAAGGCACTTTTAAGCAAGTGTAAGCGGGTTTGCATGATGGTAAGCAATGCTAACTTCCGGTTACAGTTTCTTATACTCAGCTTCTAAATTGCTTAACCTGTGTAGGCATTGCTTGCCCCCATGCATACAAGCTTAAACCTGCCTACTACTGCTTAAAGTGCTTATGCCCATTTACCCCTGCACTAATTTGGAAAGAAAAGAAACACGGGTCATGGGGAAGTGGTAGATTTTGACACTTTATACATTTTTTACACTGTTTGCTGTATGGCGTGAATTTATCATTCATTACACATTATACCCTTGTTTATTATCCCTGATTCATGTGTACGTATACTGTATGGGGCACTTGTGTTTATCTGTGGATTTTACCACATTATTACAATGACACCTCACATTAGCACTTAATGCAGTACTCCAGTTCACAAATATATGCTATTTAGTAGGTTATACAGCAAAACAAATGTTCATAAATTGCTTTCACATGGAAAACAGAATTTACTACAGTGAGAAATTGAGCCAGGAATAACTGCTTGCAAAGTAAACGCTTTGACCAATACACTATTGCTTCACCTGAAAGTATCTTGCTATTTATCTTCTTGTGCTATTTAACTTACAGTATGTGTAGCTAACATACCTCTCAACTGTAATGAATTCCTCTGCATTTACCCCTTTTGAGGTCCAAATAATGGGGTGCCATGAATTCCCGAGTGCCCCCTTTATTTCTGAATTTCCTGTTTTTTTTTTTTTTCAGCAATTTTCAGGCATGCACGATGACATCAGCTACCCCATTGTTTCACAGGCAGCAGCAGCTGAGTGTCCCCGGCTCCTCCAGGTAATTAAAAAAAAAAAAAAAAAAAGGACTAACAGAGACAGAGTAACTTTAGCTGCTATGTTCTTCTTTGAGAATGAATGGTTTTCTTCTGGTCTGTGGGCTCCATGCAGTCATGCGTTGTTTACATTTAAGCTGAAATGGAAATGGACTGTCGTTCAGTGTTTTTACATTTAAGCTAAAACTGTGCTGGAAAGGGGCCATTAAGTAAATATGTGCTTTGGGCTGTTCAGTGGTTTTACATGAGAACAAGTAGCTGCTATGCTCTTCTTTGAGAATGTGCGTTCAGTAAAATTAAGTGTGTGCTTTTACATGGGGTTGAGTAGGTGCTATGTTCTACTCTGAGAACTTTAAAATTGTGTGCATTCAGTAAACTTCAAGTGCTTTTACTATTTTTAAGCTGAAATGGAAATGGGCAGTTCATTTCTTTTATATTTTGCTGCCTGGAAAGGAGCCGTTAAGTAAGTGTGTGTGGCTGTTCATTGCTGTTATATTTAAACTTTGCTGGAAAGGAGCCCTTAAGTAAGTGGATGAACTGTGTGTGTACATAACACATTTAATGAAAAAACTGTGCTGGAATGGAAACAGGCTGTTCAGTGATTTTTACTTGGGTCCGTGTGAGTAACTTTAGATGTTCTCTTCTTTGAGAATGAACACTTGTCTTCCGGTCCACAGTATGCATTGAATTCAAATAAGTGTGCTGCTGTTTCATTTAATGAAACTGAGCTGGAAACAGGTTGTTCATGGGGTCGTTCATTGCTTTTATATTTTGCTAGAAAGGAGCCCTTAAGTAAGTGTATGCTTTAAGCTGGAGGAACTGTGTTTGTAAATTTAATGAAACTGTGCTGGAAACAGGCTGTTCAGTGATTTTTACATGGGTCCGAGTAACTTTAGCTACTATGTTCTCTTCTTTGAGAATGATCGTTTTTCTTCCGGTCCATGATATGCATTGAATTCAAGTTTCATTGTGTTCATTGCTTTTATATTATGCTGGAAAGAAGCCATTAAGTAAGTGTGTCTGGCCGTTCATCGCTGTTATATTTAAACTGGATTGAATTCAAGTAAGTGTGCTGCTCTTCTATGCATTGAAGTCAAGCAAGTGTGCTGTTACATTTTAAGCTGAAAGGGGCCTTTCATTGTTTTATATTTTGCTGGAAAGGAGCCATTACGTGTGTGTGGCCATTCATTGCTGTTATATTTAAACGTTGCTGGAAAGGAGCCCTTAAATAAGTGTGTTCTATAAGCTGGAGGAACTGTGTGTGTACATAGTACATTTAATGAAACTGTGCTGGAAACATGTAGTTCTTTTTACATTTATGCTGTGCTGGGACCTGGAAAGGAGTCCTTAAGGCTTTGCCAGTGAAATGCATGTTGATAACACAAGATTTTATTCTAGCAACTTTCCAAATTTTTACAAACACCATTTAAAATGTTTCCCTGTTTTTTTACCTTTTGTCCCCCCCCCCCCCAAAAAAAAAAAAACTGAAATTGAAAATAAGTTTGAGAAGATGTGCAAGATGCCTATGGCTTACACTACTGTCATTCTATTTATAGTGTGGGTGTGGAAGTAGACTTTTATGATGGAAATGTTCTGAATTTGGCAGTTTTGTCATTACTGGGTTAGGCATTTTGTTTCATTGCCTACTGGAAAAATGTTCAAAGTCCAAACAATAAATTTAAAATGCTCTCTGTCTAAGTCAAGTCAGGAAGGTGTATCAAAAAAAAAGAACATGTATGTTTCCTGTATTGTGTGCAATGGGCCAATGATTTGAAAACAGCCCAAAGATAATCTTTATCCACCACTGGCCAGATGCATTTTCTTTGGATTTGGTGTGGGTTTCAATGCTGTTTCAATGAATGTGAGTTTCAAGGGCAGAGACGTTTTCCTGCCAAGTCTATTTTCATTGTGAGACAGTATTGCTTTGTTTAGCAGATGTCTGTTAGTGTCTGTGCATTGTTGTGGTGCAAAATGTAAAAATAAAATCCAAGTAATCACTGTAGAAGTAAACATTGTTGTTTATGGTAAATGGGGTGAAATAGCTAGGTAATGGGACACTGGAATGGCTGGAGGGGGACTCTGGTGCCATATTTTGGTTGTCTGTTCTTCAGTTTGTGGTTGAAAGTTAGTATCCCACAGTTCCACTGGAGTGGGTGGGGTTATGTAATTATGTATGTAAATTAGATGTTAATTAGTGTACAGATTTCTACCTATTTTTCCATGGGCCTTGTCCAGATTTTTGATGTTTCCAGGTTGAGAGGTATGGTAGCTAAGCAATGGGCAAACCCACGCAGCTACGGTTAAATGTAATCTGTTTGATAAAAAAAAATTCTAGTGTTATTTTCTCTAGGAAGGAACAAGTTTGACTTATTGTTTTGGATTTCTGCATGCATCTGCACATTTGGCAGACATACTAGCAACCTCCCCCACATACCTCTCAACCTCTTCATGCAAAATATCTGGACAAAGCTTGACAAAATGAGGAACAACTATGGACATATTTTAAATAGTGCTCTTTTCAACTTGAGAAAGTTGCTAGAGTAACAGGATTTGTTTTAATATAAGTTTTCTGATGGATTTGAAGTCTGAAACTCAAATGTATACCATTATTTACAGACTTCAATCCTGAGATCATCCCAGTGATTTGCCAGGTAAATGAGGTACAGGACAAACGTATGGGTGAAAAATCTGGACATTCTGCGATGATCTGTACAGTTGAGAATTATGCAACACCCTATGAGCGATCTCACTCATTGTAATTCTAGAACTACAATTCTAGACTGCAGGGGCGTGTATATTGTGAGAGCTCTGCTCTCAGCCGCACCCCCCTGCACTTGTCCATGCTCAGTGTCCATTTAGGAGCAGAGGCAGCGTGGCTTCATAACTATGCATTGGGCACTATCGTGCTGCTCTTAACTGGTCATTTCCGCACAGGAATAAGCTATTCCTGCATGGAACCTTACTGAATCCTGGGGAGTAAATTTTCTCCCCATTTACTTTCTTTAAAAAAAGTCATTCTGTTCTTTACTGCAACTAGATTTTATGTATAGGCTGCTATAATTTTGTGTCTTTGTCGCAGGATTCAGTGGCCCTGCCTTCACATCATCATGCATTCCAGAAATCATCATAGAAACTACCAGATATTCCGCAATGACTAATTTTACTAGTCACAGAAATCTAATCAAATAGTCTAAATGCACAGACATACCTCAAAGTGTTTTGAACAAATGAGAAGTACTGATCTTCTTGTGGGTGTCTAATGAAAGGTTAGAACCACAGGTGGGTATGGTTTTATCCAAGTTTAGCACCTGCTGCTTAGTGTAGCTGAATTTTCCTCCTCAGTTATCATTATCCATACAATGAGTTTATTTAAAGGCCTGAAAAGTTCTGTTAGAAAAACAATAGTATGGCAATAAATCTGACCTCCTCATTCAATATTTCTGTTGTTTAGTTGTCATTAAAACCACAGTTTATTCCTAAACTGCTATCAGAAAACAACAGCATATAGTTTTGGAAAAGTATCACAGCATTAAATACAGTCTGAGAGGCATTAAAGGAATGTTATACTTGTCTGAGCACAATCTTTGTGCTGTCTGATGTTTACACCTCTTTTTATATATACTGTTAAATCTGGCTTATAGATAGTTATTAAGACAGTGGTTCAGCAGACCAGCTCATGTTCTTAATTACCCCAAAGCAGTGAATGGTTAAATGACCTTCTCAGAGTCATAAGGTATGCAAACAGAGTTTGAGGGAATCCTACCCTGCACTACAAGAAGAAACTTATTTTTAGCTCATAGCCTTAATTGTCTGGGCTATTACACTTTACTAATGATGTCTGAAGATACAGGAATATTTATTCAGTTCACATAGCCTGCATCCAGTTTAGTAATGATGTGAAACTAGAAACTGGACTTTTGCTTTATCAGCTTTCCTGTGAAGGTTCCACAAAGTGGAATTCTGCCCACTCTATGATGATGTGAATACTATAAAACCAGAAAGCTATGTATCATTCTCCTGTGGTATGTGGTATTGACAGTTATTTTATAAATATTGGTTTAAGCACCATTACCTGAAAACGTTAGTATTTATTTAATCATTGTTATTTATTTATTATTCCTTATGCAAGCAAACTAGTAACATTCCAAAAACATATTTAAAATTCTCATGCAGTTTCACAATAGCCATCTGATAATTCTACCCATTGAGGACTACACTATCTACTAACCTAAACCTATTCCCTCTTTTGCCACTTTCACTTCATCTCCTTCCTTACTCTCCTAACATCTATCTGTTTACTCTCTTTTCTAGACTATATTCCCTCATCCAACCTCTACCTACAAATTCTAACTTTGTACTTTTCCATCTTATATTTCTCCATCTTACCATCCATCCATCCTCAACCCCTTTTTCCCATTTTGCACATGAGGTCAAGGTGTCACTTCAACAGTGACAATCATCTCGAGCCAATGTTTACACCACCAGCTTACTAGCCCTGCCACGGTAGTTCATCTGTACCACTCATTCATAGATGCACTCGCACCTAGGCCCAATTTAGAGTGTCCAATCCACCTACTGCATGTCTTTGTAATCTGGAAGGAAACTAGATCACCCAGAGGAAACCAATGTGATTGCAGGGAGACATGCAGACTCCACACAGAAAGCACCCCAGCTGAGAATCGAATTGGAGAACTTTTTGCTGTGAGATGACAATGCTAACTGCTACACCACCACGGGTACCCATTTTTCCATCTTACCTTCACTCCATTAATTTTCAAAGCTAAGTACCATTGTCTGCTTTTGTTGTGGCAGTCACACCCACCTTCATCAACTTCCATTTTCTTGTTATTCTCAGTACTGCCCAATCTCCCATAAGCATCCAGCCTATCTACTGATTTGTAATCCAGCCCTTGTCCTTTTAACCTTCCACAAGTAGGTCCTTTCCAGTTCCTTTTATGCTTCCTCTCATCTCTGTAAGATTCTCTACAATTTTCTAACATAACCTATGTCCATTCTTACAACTCTCTATGACAAATCTCTTACTTTTTCTTCATACCACCAGAATTTATTCATGCTGCAGAACCTCTTCAGAGGACTTGTGATTTTTTATGACCAGTCTACAGGTCTAGCACTAGCCCCACCATATTTCTTCATATCTCTCCCCTCCACTTCAGTCTTGGTCTTCTTGCTACCACCATTCTTGTAATTTCTGTTAAGCTGATGTGCCATTTTTGTTACTGGGTTCATGATAAATTAGCCTTGGCTTCTCCCCCTGACTCGTATCCCTAATGATGAACATGTTGTCTCTGTCATCACCCCTGTCTCTCCCCTGTCTTTCAATAAACCTTCATGCTTCTCCTTTTAAGCTGACAATATCTAAACCAATACTCATTAATCACCTTAAATTCTTCTTTCATGTCCTTTGTGTTACACCTTTCTTCAATTTATAGCCATATGTCTAATACCTTCTGTATTCCATTTGCTACTGATTCTCCCTCTTTAAAATTCTCTTTTTCTCCATATAACCACTACCTGTTACTTTATTATGCTAACACCAGCTTCCTTCACCATACATTACCATATGTTCACCCACGGTACATAAAAACCTTCAGCCACTTTATCACATCTCTTTGCCCATCTAAACCACATTGTTTCTTCTCCACTATCAGTCCTCCCTATCTGGCCCATATTAGCAGCCATCATATACTCATGATCCACCCTCTGTTTCCTTATTCCATTTATCCTTCTGCTTTCTGTTTTTGTTCAGTTATTCTTAACCAATCATCACTTCCAATATTTCTAACCTTTTCTGCAACACCATAATAAATATGTTTGTACCCCTGCCTTTTAGCACAGTTGGCTTATAGTTCACAGGAATAACCATTTTTCAGCAACAAAACAATAACACCCCAGTCTACACTCCTCAGCAATTCAACTTCTAAAGTCCTCCCTCAAATAATTTTTTGGTGGATTTCCTGCCTGCTCCTTCACTAAAAAGTTAAAAATCATAGAAATAAGATTTTCCCTGGTAGATCTCCCCATTGTTTCCTTCACTTCCTTATATATGCCCTCCACTTGCAAACTCACCTTCTTTTCTAAAAAGCATTTCTACTTCACATAGTCTGCCTCTTCAAGCAGCCATCCTCATATTTTTGATCTGCATATATGTCTTCATATAATGATGGAAACACTTCATCCATCTCAACTTTTTATGTAGCCTTCTTTATCATTAAAGACCTCACTAACTTATTCAACTTCTATTTTTACAATATCCATGTTATATACTTCACTCCTCACATCCCCTGCCCCCATCATATATTCTTGACTCTTTCTTCCAACTTCTATGATATATACTTCACTACACATCTCATTTTGTATCCTCCATCATTTTGCTCATGCTGGTTTCCCCTTAATATTCTGTACTCACCCTTTTCCTAATCCCTGTCAAATAGTCCCTCTTTACCCCACTTTTATTCCTCCCATCTAATAGCACCTACGCATTACCCTGATTAGGGTAATATACA
Source organism: Protopterus annectens (assembly GCF_019279795.1). NCBI lineage: Eukaryota > Metazoa > Chordata > Ceratodontiformes > Protopteridae > Protopterus > Protopterus annectens. Next base: position 1,235,378,044 of record NC_056733.1, on the reverse strand, counting down.
GTTATTCCATTCCATCCCTGCACCTGCTACCCCAGTCCCTCAATATCATACATCTCCAACTATTCCATTTCCTCACATCTGAACCAATTACCTCTATCATATGATTTTAACATGAATATTCATTTTCATCGGCATTATTTGTTTTGTGAGTCATGTACAAAGTCTTCAAAATTAATCAGCTTAAAGGCACTTACATTAACAGCACACTTCACTGTTAAACATTTCAAAATATTTGATAAATACCTTATGTTCCTCACAAAATGACATATTAGGTTCATAGGTTCATAGGTGGGTACTAGGCTATCTGCCAGAGTGCATTTATAAGCCTAGCCAGAGTGTGTCGGCTTTCACCACCCCATTGATTAATTAACTGATCCTCTGTCAAGCAGAGCCAATGAAGTGATCCCAGAAGTGTATTTTCTGTTACCCATCCACTCATCAAGGTTTCTCTTGAAGAGTGTTAGTGAGGGGCTTTGCCTGATGTAATTTGGAATTTTGTTCCAAAGCATGGGGAGTCTCTGTGACAGGAATCTATCCCTCCAACATGTTCTATTTATAGTTGTGGTGAGGTTTAGCTCACTAGAGTGAGTGGCTCACAGTGACTTTGATTTCTTTTGGTAGAGCATGTCCATCAATTCTGAGTTGGACATGGCTTTGTAAGTCAGGCAGAGATCACCTCTGAGTAAGCGATATGACACTGAGTATAGCCGGAGTTTTTCCAGTTGGGCTGCATAGGACATATGTTTGGGGCCAGTAATCCTCTCGGTGAGGCACTTTTGTGGTCTTTCCAGCTGTTGGAAGCGTCTTGTGAGGTACATCCCAAATGGGGCATTGTACTCTATGATGGCTCTAATGAGTGATGAGTAGAGGGGCACTATAACCTCTTTATTTCTAGATGTGAATCCTTTAGTAATTAGATGGGCCACATAGAAGGATTTCCTAACTACATTGGCAATATGATTGTCAAAGGAGAGATTACTATCTACCTGGGTCCCCAGATCTCTTATTACCTCTTCTGTATTAAGGGGGCTGCCACCTATGTGGCAATTTGTGGGTGTTTTGTTTTTCACAAACGGGATGACTATGCATTTTTTGGCATTCAGCTTGAGGCCATGACTTTGACACCAGGTGTCCATCTCAGTAAGGCCCTTTTGGAGGATGTCCATGTCAGCCGGAGAGTCAATTATGGATCCCAGTTTGCAGTCATCAACGAACTTGGTTAGCCATAGTCCTCCTGTGTTTGCCTGTACTTCTGAGAAGTATATGCCGAACAGTAGGGTTTCCAGGACGGAGCCTTGCGAGACACCACTTGTGACTGGTATAGAGTCGGACCTGGAGCCCACTATTCTTACCGTGTGAGTTCTATCTGTAAGCCATTTGGCAACCCATCTGGTGATGTAGGGGTTTGTGTTCAGGCTGGTGACTTTTTCTGTAATATCCAAGTGGGGAATGGTGTCAAAAGCCTTGGCGAGGTCAAGGTAGGCTGTGCAAACCACCTTTCCCTCATCTATGGCCTTGGTGACTGTCTCCAAGAAGTCAACCAGGTTTAGTAGGCATGATCTGCCCTTAACAAAGCTGAACTGGGTCAGGTCAAGTGTTTGGAGGTTACCAATGTCTTTGTTAATGAGTTCCATGATGATGTTCTCCATAGCCTTGCAGACCAGGCTAGTCAGGCTTATGGGGCGATAGTTACCAGGGTCAGTTGTGGCCCCTCCTTTGTGGAGAGGAATAACCATTTCTGCACACCATTCTATGGGCACATAGCCTGTGGAGAAGCTGAGGTTGAACAGCATGTTTAGGTGGGGGGTTAGTTTGTTCTGCAGTTTGTGCAAGATGCAGCCTGGGACACCAGATGGTCCCATTGAAGCTGTGTTTTTGTCTTTTGAAAGGGCTGTTTTCACATGTGTGTCTGTGATTTGTGGGACAATACACTTTTCCGGTATTGTTGTGGGCCCTTTTGGAGGTGAGGGGGGGGGGGTGAAGTTTGCACTGAATCTATCTGCCAGGATGTTGGCAATATCAGTAGGTTCAGCATATTTTGTACTATTTTGCACTAGTTTAGTGCATATCTGCGAGTTGACACTTAGATTCTAAACATAGCTAAAGAAGGCTCTGTGGTTATCTTTTGAATCCTTAGCTATTTTACTTTTGAAGTTAGCCTTGGATGATTTCATGAGGGACCTCAGTTTCTTACTGATACTGATCAGGGATGTCTTTCCTTCTTGCGATATGCTTTTTTTCTGAAATAGTTTCCTCCTTCTATTGTATAGCCTGTTTATTGCAGGGGTCCACCAAACTGGTTTTCATCTCTTAGTGCACTGAGTCTTGGTTTTGCTAGGGATGGCATGATCCATGCATCCTTGTAGGTGCCCATAAAGTGCATTTGTAAAGGTTTCTGCATCTTGGGCAGTGTTATCCTTTAGAGTGGGGGATGTGAAACTTACCACCTCTGTCTTAAGTAAGGTGAAGTTTGGTTTAGAAAAGTTTTTTATTGTGGCTTCCTTAGTTGGGGTGGTGGTGGGGTGTGGACATCCAGAGTGATTAGTTTATGATCTGATCTAAACAGTGACGGGTTGACCTCTGGTGTGGAACACCTGTTGCCCATGTTGGTGATGACCAGGTCCAATATGTTTTCACCTCTGGTAGGGGAGTTTACCAGCTGATCCAGGGCATTTGAGTTGATGATTTCCAGGAAGTGCTGGTCCTGGGAATTTGTTCTCGAGTAGTTTTCCCAGTGAATAGAAGGGTAATTGAATTAGTCCAATATCAGGGTGTTTGGTAGGACCTTCATGTTTTCCAGTGTCTCCAGAAAGATGGAATGGTGGTCCTGGATCATGCAGGGTGATCTGTAGGAGGCCACAATTTGCATTGCAGATTTTCCCGATGTTAGTTGCACATGGATGATCCCAGAGATATCATGCTGCACCACTAACCTGGAGGTGTAGGTATCCTTGATGAATATGGATACACCCCCTCCTTTTGTGTTTCGGTCCGTGTTCTGTGGACGAAATGTATGGTATGAGTTGTAGCGCGGTACTGCTGGGGTGCTCTCTGGAGTCTTGAACCAGGTTTCAGTTACTGCACAGATGTCAATGTTCTCCATACTGAGGAGTGCTTTGAGTGCGTACATTTTGAGATTTAAACTCTTGGCTTTGAGTAGCATAACCCTCAGTTTTTTGTTAATTGTGCTGTTTACGGAGGTGGGTTTGACTTTTGAGCCTTGCCTAAAAAAGGCACTATGTGGGCAGCAAGAGCCTTGGCCAGTATTCGAAAGCCTAGGGGTAACAGGTGCAAGCCATCTCTTGCGAAGCAATGCAGCTTGTCAACCATGTCATCTCAGGCTGACAGACACTGGATCCCCTTTGAATGACACCAGAAGCTTAGCCAATTGTTGAAATTGATAATTTTTTCTTTATACTGAGGTATAATTCTTGGTGAGGGCAGGATGCTACTCAGGGTCAGGGTCATACCAGCCTGGGCAACATGATCAGAGAGCTCTTCCATGTCTCTTTTCATGTAGTCCAGGGAGATACGTTTCAGGTCATTCACACCAACTTGAATAATGACAAAGTCATATTTGTACTTGTTCTGGAGTGACCTATGTGCTTGTGTTATGTGGTGGATTCTGGCTCCCAGCAGGCAGCTAACAGTAACCTTCGCTTATCCAGCCTAGTGAGTGGGACATCAGTGTGCCTGACTATAGAGTCACCTATTACTAGTGTGTTAGGTATGTTATTTCGCCTTAAGGACTATGATTGTGCGGAACACTGATTTTGTGTTTTATGTGTTGTCTGGTTTGTGACGGGAAGTGCAGGTTGTTTGGGTGTCTGCTTTGGAGGTCTCTGATGCTTTTGCAGGTTTTTATTTAGAGCCTTCGAGTATGATTTTGTGTATTTATGTGTATTTTTTGCCAGTGCTGTTTTAGTAGGTCTTTGTGCTGCTGGAGTTGTGGTGCAAGTGTTAACCTTCTCCTCTTGACTGTCTGTTCCAGTTTTGGGTGGAGACAGCTTAGCTTCCAGTTTGGCTGTATAATTGCATCTCTCGCATATGTTAGTGTTATGTGGTAGGAGGAGAGGGTTGTCTGGGTACGAGGCAGTTGTAACATTGCCTCAGGATACCCAGATTCACCAGCTGGACTGGAGAGTGCACCTAAAGTTGTCCTTTGGTCATGCCTGAATAGTAGGGTGAGCTGCTTAGTCACTTGGTTGGTGAGGGGTGAATAAAGAGCCTTGCCCTGCTGGGCAATCAGTGTCAGGGTATATTAGTGCTTGCTATTAGGTCTGAGCAAGTGCTGGCCTGTAAGATGCTTTTTGAGTGCTTAGGTTGAGAGACTACTTTCAAGAAAAACTGAAGAGGAGACTTAGTGGAGCTGGGAATAATATTCACTGTAGCTAACCGGCACTGCCCATGCAAACGCGGTTTTTATAATAAGGAAATGAAAGAGATAGAAATTAGCCCAAAATGGCCAATAAACTACTAACATCTGGGCTTGAACCACTCCTCCAGGGACAGATAGGTTGCTCAAAGCTCCCTTCTCTCACAGGTGAACAGAGAAACTTCCTTCTATCCAAGTAAGGTATGGGCAACTCAGAAACTAGTATCACAGCCCTGAATTCAGCACTAGCCTGAAAACTGGACTATACTACCTTAGAAAGGCGGGAAATAAGGAATGTTTTTGTTTTTTTTTTTTTTTTTTAAAAGATAAGGCAAAAACAGTTAAATATACACTTAAAACAGCTTTAGACAACTACAAACGATTAGAAAAGGCTATCACACTTTAGTGTGTAGCCTACAACAGTTAAACAAATTATTTAAACAAAAAACAACTTTTTAAAAGTGCAGGCAGTCAAATAAGTACAATGTGTGAAAAAACAAGCTTTTAAATCACAATAAAGGCAGAAAACAGTTAAGTACAGCAAGAAAGTACAGAAAACTGATAGTTAATCCCTCCAAAGTCTCTCTCCTAAGCAAGAAGGCTTGTATCAGTTTAAGGCTTTCTAGTGCTACCCAGTAGGTTAGTTACAGGAAAGATGGGAAACAAGTGCAGATGTGGTCTTTTAAACCAGAAAGTTGAAAGAGACGGACAAACTATCCAAATGGTCAATAAACTACAATTTCTGGGCCAAGAACCTCTCCTCTCATGATAGACAGGCTACCTAGTGCTTACCACTCCCACTGATAAGCTAGAAGGCTTTCCTCCAACACAGAAAGGCTTGAGGGGCTCAGACGCTTACCAGCAGTCCTGGATACAGCAACTCTGTATCTGGTCTAGGCTAGTTACAGGAAAGGTGGGAAACAAGCGCAAGTGCAGCTTTTAAACTAGAACATTGAAAGAGATGGAAAAAAAACTGCCCAAACGGCCAACAGCTACAATTTCTGGGCCAGGAACCACTACTCTTGTGGTAGATAGGCTACCTAATGCTTACCACTCCCACTGATAAGCTAGAATGCTTCCCTCCAACACAGAAAGGTTTGGGGGGCTCAGAAGCTTACAAAGAGTCCTGGAATACAGCAAATCTGTACCTGGACTTGACTAGTTACAGGAAAGGTGGGGAACAAGTACAAACGTAGGCTTTTAAGCCAGCAAGTTGAAAGAGATGGAAAACTGCTCAACGGCCAAATAAACTACAATTTCTGGGCCAAAACTCACTCTTCCCATGGAGGATAGGCTACCTAGTGCTTACCACTCCCACCGATAAGCTAAAAGGCTTTCCTCCAACACAGAAAGGCTTGGGGGCTCAGAAGCTTACTAATAAGCCTGGATACAGCAACTCTGTAACCAGACTAGGCTAGTTATTGGAAAGGTGGGAAACAGGCACAAGTGCGGCTTTCAAACCAGAAAGTTGAAGAGATGGAAAAAAACTGCTCAAACAGCCAATAGCTATAATTTCTGGGCCAGAGACCACTCCTCTTGTGGTAGATAGGCTACCTGATGCATACCACTCCCACTGATAAGCTAGAAGGTTTCCCTCCAGCACGGAAAGGCTTGGGGGGGCTCAGAAGCTTACAAAGAGTCCTGAATACAGCAAATCTGTACCTGGACTAGACTAGTAAGGAAAGGTAGGAAACAAGCGCAAACACAGGCTTTTAAATCAGAAGGTTGAAAGAGATGGGAAAGCTTCCTAAACGGCCAATAAATTATAATTTCTGGGCCAGAAACCACTCCTCCTGTGGTAGAAAGGTTACCTAGAGCTTACCACTCCCACTGATATGCTAGAAGGCTTCTCTCCAACACAGAAGGGCTTGGGGGGCTCAGAAGCTTACCAACAGTCCTGGATACAGCAAATCTGTACCTGGATTACACTAGTTATAGGAAAGGCGGGGACCAAATGCAAAACGGGCTTTTAACCAGAAAGTAGAAAGAGATGGAAAAACTGCTCAAATGGCCAATAAACTACAATTTCATGGCCAAAACCCACTCTTCCCATGGTAGATGGACTACCTAGTGCTTACCATTCCCACTGATAAGCTAGAAGGCTTCCCTCCAACACAGAAAGGCTTGGGGGGCTCAGAAGCTTACCGACAGTCCTGGATACAGCAAGTCTGTATCTGAACTTGACTAGTTACAGGAAATGCAGGAAACAAGCTTAGAATTTTTTTTTGTTACAGAAAAGCAGCTAAAACAGCAGTAAATACAATTCAAATTGTAGTGCAGGCCAGCACACCTGAGCGTATAGCAACACTACGGCAAATACAGTTCAAATAAGTGCAATTAAATTAACAAATGACTAAAAAGCAAGTGCAGAAGGCAGTAAATTAGAAGGCTACTAACAAGCAGTAATAAGTGCAGAGTAAGAGTGACTGAACAGATAACAGCACTCAGAAGAGCAACTAAGACAGTTACAGTAAGAGCAGATGAATAAGATATATATATATATATATATATTTTTTTTGGGGGGGGGGGGGGCAGAGCAGGATTAAGAGGCTACAGTGGCTGTCCTTCCCAAATGATCTCTTTGTACACAGTAGGAGTGCCTGAAATCAGATATGATCTCACTGGACTCAACTGAGTGAGCAAATGAGATGGGCCCAGAAGGACTATCCAAATACAAATCTACAAGAGGGGCGGGCAATTTCAAAGCCACCAACATTAATACCAAATCAAGAACAAGGAGGGTGGGTAGGGAACTAACTATAGAGAGACAGCCACAACTTCAGGTGAGTTAATATTCAGTGAAAAACACAAATAAATAAATTAAATACAGTACTATATGCAAAAGAGCAGATAAAAGTGTACTTAAATTCACTTATACATCCAGCTGATTTCAGGTAGATGTTAGCTGGCAAAAGCTCAGATATTAAGCAGAGATAACTCAAAATATAAAACTTATATAAGGCAAGACAGGATGTCAGTGATGAGCTGAAACTACCCCCACTGCTATCAATGGCTACACAGAAATTTTAAAAAGTACTCTGTAGAGAGACAGCCATTAAGTACTGGAAACCTTTCTCTTCCCATAGTATACCATTGTCAGCATGCTCTGCATTCAGCTATCACCCCCATAAAAAATTCTTATAATAATATAGGCATAATATCTTACATTAGGTAAATTACAGCAACATGAGTCCTTGACAGTAACAAAACTCAGACTATTTTTCTTTGACATTTCACTGCACTTCCTACCTTCAAAAAATCTGTAGAATCAAAACACGTTTTATTTACTCCATAGCAGTAATTCATCCCCTTTGGAAGACAAGAGTTAATTCACCAGCAAAACAGGCTTCCCAAAGACCATTCAGCTACCATCTCCTCTTACACTATCCCTTCACAGAGCAAGATTCTCCAGTCATGTGATATGACACTTCCCACAAGAAAGTATAGAGGCAGAAACAAAGAAAATCTCCATCAGAAATGAGATGTGTGTGATCACCTACCCCATTTTTGCTTATATTATCAGTTCTCACATTTGACTGCCATTACCCATTACCAAAAACAATAACTTCCTTCACCCCATTATGTGAGTCTGTAAAATAGTTACATACCTAATACTTTTCTCCACTATCCCAAGTTACTTCTTCCCTTGATTCTACTCACAGTATCAGTTCTTGGATGGTACTCTGTAGAACTGTAAGTTTACCTTCTCAGTTCCCCACCAGCTACCACACATACTAAGGCACTCCATCTCCGGATACAGATTAACTGCAGTTATTTGTCCTCTGCCCTCCCTCGGTTTGGGAAAAAAATATGTTGATTCCTGCCTGACTACTGTGCAGATTCCCAACCAAAAACCTACATCTGCTTTCACAGAAAACTTGTCAGTAGAAAGGGTTTCAGCAGTTCTTCAGCTGTAGGCCATCTCAACCCCTTTCCATAAGATCTCCCCATGTGCTTGCAGCTGGTGATATAATGACAGATAATAATCCTCCTCTAACTTTGCATCTTGAAACATCTTGCCCTTCTGCTTCTTTTTCACTGCATTAGCTAGTCTTTCATGATACAGCTCATTACCACCTTGTTAGGTCTTTTCCCCTTGTGGCCTATTTTACCAACCATACATTGCTGGTGAGTTACCATAAAATGTATCCTCCATGTCTGATAGGCCCTTTATTCAACTTTCCCCTAACAAGCTTTGTAATATCCCCCACTGACTCTATCACAGCAACAATTCTTCCCTTTTCATACGGGGGGCTTAATGGTTTAGTATCATTCACATCTGCAGTATAACTCTATTCTCATCTTTCACTGGCACTGTAGTGCTGTGGGGATTTTTGAACCAGTTTATCTCTATCAATAGTTCTACTTTCTCCTTCACAGTTCCTGCAAAGCTTTCTAGCAAATCAGCAACCTTGTTCATTAGTTCACAGATCATCTGTATAAGTATTTCCTTTGGGCTGTGGTTTCACGAGTCGGGGTTGTGCTCATACTTTTACCATGGCCCACAACAGCAATACATAATTATTTACTATGGTAGTATTAAGAAAACCTGAATCGAATCACAGACCATACTCAAGATTCAGCAATCTTGTTTTTAAGCCACCAGCACCCCATGTTACCTGTGACTAGCATTTTCTAACCATGGAGCAGAGTAAAAGATTGATGAGGGCTAATGGTGCTGATCTCAGGCAGCTCTTACCAATAATCTCTATGACTAGTTTATGCCACAGCCTCCTCAAACATAAATCCTCATTACCAGTTCTAAACGTCCTGTCACAAAATCATGAAACATTCCAGTATGATAAGGAGGTTGTATAAATGTGACATCAGGAAAGTGAGTTAGTATCATCAAGTGTGAACTCAAAAACATCATCATACCTAATTTAAGAAATGCATAACTTGGTATCACACACTTTTGTGTTTGACCTAAGTGCATAGTCATAACAAAACATTTGAGAATGGAGCTGATATTTAGTATTTAAGTTTGCCCACAGATAATGTTTCTTAACTGGCATAGTCAGCCAGAATACATGTTTACATGCTTACACATGCATGGGAATGACATATGCAGCATTTCTACACTTTTACACTTAGAGTAAAAATGTCAGCATGTATAGCTTTGTGTTTTATTATTTTTTCAAACCTTTGAGAGTTACTCCAGGATATGAAACATATTAAAGTCTAGCCTCAATAAAAGTACAGCAGACATGTTCTCTTATAAAAGTTATTGAGATTGCACTCCAACAAAAATCTGTTTTTAAATAACTTGATCAAAGGTTTAATTTACCATAACTAAAGTAAAATACCATAGCAACTTCAAAATATTTAATGTGCATCTTTCACCAACCAGTTACTAGTTTCTAATATAATCAGTGAGTAAGAGAAATCATGGCTATTGGAATCAGAGGTTCAGTTCTACTCAGTATCGTGACCATTATGGCTTGCCAGTACCCACACTAGACTGTATCTCCCTTCTCAAAGCGTGTTAGGCCAGTCATTCCTGGAGTGAATTTATAAGTACTTACCAAATTATGCATGACCCATTTATGGATGATAGTGTGTATTATTGCATTATCTGCAGATAAACCCTGGAATTCATTAACTCCTGCACAAAGTGTACACTAACCTCAAGATTCAATAAAGTAATTTATCCATGCAGGAACAGTGTAGCCACTCCTGCACTGAATATGGCCACCAAGCAATCCAGTAAACTAGTGTTTTGACATGTATGTGCCTGCCTACACTGTTCTTGCATGGAAACCAGTTCAGAATGCTAATTACCTCATTTGCTGGTGAAAACCATGCAAATAAGGTGAATTAGTGATTTAGCAAGTGGCAGGTATCCATGCAAGAACAGTGTTAGTTGCAGAAATGTATTCGGTTACTAACTGAATACATTTCTGCAAATAACAAAACAGAGGCATGCCACCTCCAAAAAAAGCATGTATTATAGTCCTTAGGCATGCCAATGGCCAAGTATATGGCCATTGACATGGAAAAGTGGTTATTTCTTTGAGGCCAATCTTGGCTGTTTAAGCATAGGGCAGCAGCGACCAAATGGGATAGTGCCGAAAATTTAAAAAAAAAGTGTAAACTCAATTTTAAGGGAAATCGGCATTTGGCCATTATACTCTATGGCATGCAGAAGCAAAACAATACCAGGGAACAGTGGCTGTCAAGGGGAAAGGCTCTGTGTTAGTGCAGTAACTATGGACTAAGGCAGTGGGGTATGCAAATGAGGGGAAATTTACTGAATCACAAAAATCTTCTAAGTGCCAAACTGCCCCTAACCGATTAGATGCTATAGCATGATTGTGTAACTAGGAGGAGCAACAGACATGAAAAGGGGGGATGTCAGGCATGTTGTAAGCACATTGGAGCCCTATGGTGCATAGATATGCTTAGCTAAGCACAGCTAAGGAAGGAGGTGCGTCTGAGGCTGTATTGACTTATTCCATGAAATGAAGAGCATGTTCATATCCAGGGAGGGCCATTTCTTTGTGTTCACATTAGCTAAATGTGTATGCATGGCACACACTGTGTCTAAAACAAACAAACAAAAACTCTGCAAATAGCTGGACTGTTTTCATGTGGGCACCAGCTTGGCACGGTGTGCCTCGGGGTTTAAAAGGGGAGGAAATTGGAAGGGGAAAAAAGGAAATAAAGGAAAATAGCAGAATAAAAGCAATCAAGAACAAATTACATAGCTTCATAGTCAGCCAATCATACAGGCAGCATCTGCAGCACAACAGTATAAAGTATGGAAGCACCTTACAGTATGTTTTTTTTCTCACAAACTCTGCACCATTGTTATACACGTGCGGCGGAATTTTAACTGGAAAAATGTTAGGGGCTGCCATTGCTTTAATCCATCAGTATGTGCTAGAGGCTGAGGGCAGAAAAGAGGGTAATTCTGACAACCATCACAGACCAAGGAGAAGAGTGTTCAGACCCAGGGTAACTTACCAGGGGCTACATAATCTGGAGATAGTAGAGTGCTACAGGGTGAACAGAGACATACTTCAGCAAATCACCGAGCTGTGCCGGCCTCAACTCAGACCAACAGTGGGGAACCCATCCCAGTGAATACCAAGGTATGTGTAGCCTTAAGATTTCTAGCTACAGGTACTTTCCAAAGACCTACTGGGGACCTCATGGGGTCTCACAGGCATCTGCATCCAGCATACTCCACCAGTTCCTGGATGTCATGCTACCACATGCCGGTGAGCACATTTACTCCCCCTACACCCGTGAGAAGAGGACCAGCAATATGCATCTCTTCCACCCTGTAGCAGAATACCCGGAGGTACTGGGTGCCAGAGACTGCATGCACATCCACATCAAAGCACCCAGTGAACAGGATAGAGTCTACATAAACCACAAAGGATTCTCCTCCATCAACTGCCAGTTCGTGTGCAATGCCCAGGGCATTATCATGAATGTGTGTGCTGGCAGCCCTGGAAGCTATCACAACTCCCACATCTGGCATTCGTCACAGCTGTACCAGGCATTTGCCAGCGGGGGCATCCCGTATGGCCATCTGGTGGGGGATGCTGGCTATGTACTGGAACCATAGATAATGACATCCATCAGAAATGCATACACACACCCACACAAGAATGCCATAATGAGGCACATGCACAAATCAGGATCATTATAGAGTGTGTGTTTGGGATGCTCAAGTCATGTTTTCGCTGCCTTGACATATCTGATGGAGCCTTGCAGTACTCTCCTGCCACATGTGCATAGTATGTGCCATGCTACACAATATGATCCTGTGGAAACAGCTGCAGCAGGAACAGCACAGGGAAGGGCCACACAGCCCACCACCATTGCCAAGGTCCCCACAGGCACAGAGGGACTCAGAGAAGGAGGCCACTGAGCCTGCTCCTGTAGGCAGACAAAGACGTGTCCAGTATGCTCAGGCCTTGGCAAAGAGACAATGCATAGCACACACACTGACATTGTAAGGACCCCAGGGACTGACACCTCTCTCTGACTCACACACACAGTAAGATGGATGACACACACATCACATTACCTGTAACTTACCATGTATAGGCTGTGTACTGTGTGCATCAAACATAGGTGGTCCTCATGCACTGTCCTCACAACTGCTGCAAGCACAAGGTAAGTCAGTCTTCTTAACAATAAATGAATGAATTAGCATGTTTTGTTAGCATATCTATGGTAATGCTGCATGCATGCAAGGGAATGGGGTGGCTTACTGGGATAGCAGCACACAACCGACAGCTATGTGGGACACCAGGAAGTGTCTGGCCAAAACTGGCTTCCACACACTATGCAGTAGTACCCAAGGTGGAAAATCCCACTGCATTATATGTGTGGGGACAACTAACTGTGGGGGGTCATAGGTTGCAGGCATGGATGTCAGTGTGGGGGTCCCATACCCAGCCCTCACACCCATACAGCAAGTCAACTGTGGAAAACCACAGAGAAATGTCTGGTAAAAGCACACAAATGGTGGCAATGTTGAATTACCCCCCTACAGACTCACACAGTGGTAGCACACCAGAACTTGCAGTTGCAGTAAGACTATGAAGGGTAAAAAGTCTGAAATTCAAATGTATGCCATTACAATCTGACCTGTACTGTTTACTGATATGCCTCTAGTCCCCAAGACAGGGCACAATAGTATGGTAAATAAAAGCAAAATGTAAAGCAACTATCAGCACAGTCTGTGCAAATGTGTACAGTTGACAGGTGTGCCCCCCATATACTCACACAAATGCAGTAGCATGTATGTTCACAGGGAAATAGCAGCATAGCAAACATTGCCAGGTTGTACCAATACACATGAAAACATGTTGCCTGTCCACAATATGCAGGCGTCAATGAGCTATGTATGGTTAATACTGTCAGGATCTGGCCAGCACATCCTCCTGGCAGTTGTCTCGTAGTGCCCTAGGTACAGTGCTGTCTTTGACAGGGCCATGTGCAGATAACTGCAGTGCCAACTGCTATGCATGTCAGTGACACCCACCGCTCTGCCACTGACATACCTGGAAGTCACAGTGCTATGTGGAATATACTACACATATAAGGGACATCTTGAAGGTTGTGTACCTGAGATGCTAAGGCTTTTGTGAATATAAGTGCTTTTTGGTACTATTGCCAGTGGTTATTCTCAATAATTTTTTTTCTTATGTTTGTTTTTACATATAATGGACATGTCTGCACAGTAGAATGGACTGTATACCCACACCTATAACTCCCAACCTCTGACAGCAAGATGTCTGGACAAAGGCAGAAATAAAAGTGGAACAAAGGCACAGTGATAGGCATGTGTTGTAAATATTGCCCTTACATACTGAGAATGTTAGTAGAGTGAGGGGTTTGCAGTAGTGGGAAGTCTGTAAAGCTATGGAGCGTATTATCATGGAACTCATAAACAAAGACATTGGGAGCCTTCAGACACTGGACCCTGCCCAATTTGGATTTGTTAAGGGCAGATCTTGCCTCTTAAACCTAGTTGATTTCTTTGAAACAGTAACCAAAGCCATATACGAGGGCAAGGTAGTCCACACAGCCTACCTGAACCTCGCAAAAGCCTTCGACACAATACCCCACCCGGCCATCATAAATAAGCTTACCAGCTTAAATATCAACCCCTATATCACAAGATGGGTTGCAAACTGGCTCAGGGATAGAACCCACATGGTCAGAATCACAGGTGCCACGTCCTAATCCAAACCAGTTACAAGTGACATCCCACAAGGCTCAGTTCTCGGACCTCTCTTATTCGGTATATACTTCTCTGAGGTTCAGGCTAACACGGGGGGACTATGGCTGAAGTTCGCAGATGACTGCAAACTGGGAGCCATAATCGACTCTCCAGCTGACACAAGCATCCTCCAAAAGGGTCTCACGGAGATGGATGCTTGGTGCCAGAACCACGGCCTCAAGCTAAATGCTAAAAAGTGCGTAGTCATCCCCTTTGGGAAAAACAAAGTGCCCACAAATTACCACATAGATGGTAATCCATTAAGTATGGAAGAAGTAATTAGAGATTTGGGGACCAACATAGATAGTAATCTCTCCTTTGATAATCACGTTGCCAAAGTGGTTAGAAAGACCTTCTATATAGCCCACCTTATCACGAAAGGGTTTGCATGTAGATCAAGAGAGGTTATTGTGCCCCTCTACTCGTCACTCATCAGGCCCATAATTGAATACAATGCCCCATTTGGGATGTACCTTACCTGACACCTGCAGCAACTGGAGAGACCCCAAAAGTACCTCACCAAGAGGATCATGGGCTACAAACAGATGTCCTAGGCAGCTCGACTAAAGAAACTTCAGCTCTACTCAGTTGCTTATCACCTACTCAGAGGCGATCTATGCCTGACGTACAAAGCCATGTCTAACCCAGAATTAATGGACATGCTCCACCTCAAAAAATCCAAATCCCTAAGAGCTACATGCTCCAGGGACTTAAACCACAGCACAAAAATAAATAGGACATGCTGGAGGGATAGATTAATTTCCCAGAGGCTCCCCTCACTCTGGAATAGAATACCAATTCATGTTAGACATAGCCCCTCGCTGACCCTCTTCAAGCGAAATCTGGACGCATGGATGGGAAATCGCAAATTCACCCCTGGGATCTCTTCTGTGTCCCTGCTTGACAGAGGCACAGTAAACTAATGTTAAAGGGCTACCTTCTGTGACCTACTATACAAAGGCACAGTAGGCTAATATAATAGGGAGGCGAAAGCCAAATACACTCGGGCTAGGCTTATAAATGCCCTAGGGCAGATAGCCTAGTATCTACCTATGAACCTATGAACCTATTATGTAGTCTGAAACAGTAATTATTTTGTAACATCACTCTTCAATTATATGTAACTAACTTGCCATAAAAATACAAGTTTACATAGACAGTATGAAACCTCTAGCCAAACAACTGGACAACCTGCCAAAAATGTACAGGTGAAAGGTATGGCCACACAAGAATATGACATCTCAGGTTAGAAAGATACCACACAAGCAGGAGATTACCAGCCAGTATATGACCAGGTTGCTGGACTGTTTACACAGAGTGTCATTACTCAACTGGCTATAGCCACAACTCACCAATGGCCTTGTTGGGCAAGAATGTACATAGCTGCCCTCATAATATTGGTCTATGCATCATACAACTAGTATTCCTCTGTTAAAGCACTGTGATGATCTGAGGATGTCTGGTACTAAGTAATGACACAATACATGGCAGTGTCAGACTACAGATATGTCATAAAATGTCTGCAAAACAAACCCAGTACTCTGAGGAAAATCATGTGTACTCCTGAGAGGTATGGCTTTAGCACACAATACTCTGGACTGGAGTACACCTATCTCTGGAATGGAGACCCACTCTAACAATAGAAGGTCACACTGGGCATGCTGCTACACTTAGAAAATCAGAGGACATGTTGGAACCCACATCAGAATATATGACTGTATTGTGTATATATGTCTGTGCATACAGACAGCGATGTACACCTCAACTGTCCACATACACACATCAGACAGGATTACCTTCAGATAGCAGTAGGTGGCCCATATGTGATATAGCTGCATCTGTTGTGTGAGATACACACACACACACACACACACACACACACACACACACACACACGCACACACACATGCATATATATATGGGCAACAGATAACAACATATGTCAAGCATACACACACACATAGATGTGTGGTAGTGAGAGACAGACAGTGATAGAGAGAGAGAGAGAGAGAGAGACAGAGGGGGGCACAGACAGAGTGAGTCACACACACAGATACCCTGAATGGCATACAGTGATGTCCTGCTGTGGACAGTGGCATACCAGTTGTAAACAGTTGCACATGCCGGTATAAAAGGTGAGCCTCATTGTGTAACAGTACTGAGGTTGGGTTTATAGCATCACATCACCTGTGTGTGTGTGTGTGTGTGTGTGTGTGTGTGTGTGTGTGTGTGTGTGTGTATGTCCGGCCATTGGTCTAAGTATTAGGAGACTGTTCCCACTCAGTACACTTCACATTGCCCTACTTCACAAGATCTGATGCTGTCATTCATCTTAGAAATACCATTGGACACCTATTACCCCTGTAAGCTCTGTAGCACATGCAATAACTGTGTAGCACCCCACTACAAGTAACCTAGATAGGTAGGGGTTGTAATCTCAATACTGGCAACTGTGTGTGTGTGTGTGTGTGTGTGTGTGTGTGTGTGTGTGTGTGTGTGTGTGTGTGTGTGTGTGTGAGACAGTTGTGTGTGTGAGAGTGATGAAGTGTGTTTTTGTTTGTAGGTGAAACACTTTTAGGCCATTCCCACCCACAACACTTTCCAGTGACCCACTTTATCAGTCATGCTGAAGTCATTCCCCTTATCAGCCCCTTTGGCCAGTTTTCAGCCCAGTAAGCTCTGTGTCATGTGCGATAACTGTTTAACACTATAGTACAAATTACTAGTTAGGCAGGGCTTTTATCTCAGATCTGGCAAATGTGTGTGTGGGTGTATAAGTGTGTGTGTATGTTTCTAAGATGTATTTTGATAAGTTTCCCTCCCAGTGCCCTACTTTATCAGTCCTGCTGATGTCATTACCCTTATCAGCACCTTTGGCCAGTTGTCAGCCCAGTAAGTTTCGTAGACCGTGTGATAGCTGCGTAAGAGTAGAGTGCAAATAACTAGGTAGGCAGGAGTTCTAATCTCAATACTTGTACGTAAGTGTGTGTTTGTGTGTCAGAATCATATCCTGTGTGGGTTGTACCATTTTGAGTTGTGTACCACCCTGTACACTTCCCATCACCGTTCTTTAGCAGTCCTGCTGATATCAGTCACCTTTACAGATATGTTTGGGCAGTCTTCAGCCTTATAAGCTGTGGGGTGCTTGTGATATCTGCATACTACTATAGTGCAGCAAACTAGTTAGGTAATGGTTCTTATCTCAGTCTTGGGAAATGTAAAAGTGTGCGTGCGTGTGTGCATATGTGTGTGTGTGTGTGTGTGTGTGTGTGTGTGTGTGTGTGTGTGTGTGTGTGTATGTGTGTGTGTGTATGTGTGTGTTTGTCAGTGTTTGTAGGTTAATGATTTTGAGGCCATTCACACCCAGTATGCTTCCCATTGCCGTACTTTAGCAGCCCTGCTGATGTCAGTCACCTTTACAGATACCTTTGGACAGTCTTCAACCTTATAAACTGTGAGGTGCTTGTGATAACTGACGACTACTATGGTGCAACATGCTAGTTAGGTAGGGGTTCTAATCTCAGTTCTGCCAAATGTGTATGTGAGTTTATTTGTGTTTGTATGTGTGTATATCTGTATGTTACAGTATTTTGTGGCCGTCCATAACCAGTTCATCTCCAATTGCCATACTTTACAAGGGTTGATAATGTCCCCACCTTAGAAGTAACTTGGGACACCCTTCACCCTCTAAGCTCCGTGGTACATGCAATAAATGCCTAATACTGTAGTAGCAATAACTAGATAGGTAGGGGGTTGAATCTCACTCCTGGTAAATGTGTGTGTGTGTGTGTGTGTGTGTGTGTGTGTGTGTGTGTGTGTGTGTGTGTGTGTGTGTGTGTGCGTGTGTTTGTGAACCATATCCATTGAGGGGTGGGTTTTGTAGTCTTTTAGTGTGGTCCACCCAGTACACGTACCAATGTCCATTGTACAGGGCCCATTGTTGTCAACCACTGTAGAGATAGCTGTAATCACTCTGCAGCCCTATAAGCTCGGTGTTATGTGACATAATTATGTAACAGTATGGTATCAAAAACAAGATAGGTGGGGCTTCTTATCCTTTGATACCATTCCCCACTCAGGAATCATAGACAAGCACACTCAGCTAGGCGTCAACCCCTATGTCACTAGGTGGGTTGCAAACTGGCTCATGGATGGATCCCATAGTGTGAAGGCAGTGGACTCCATGCCAGACTGCTGACCAGTCATGAGTGGAGTAGCACAGGGTCTGGTCCTGGTTCCCCTCATGTACGGTATGTATGCCTCTGACATCTAGCCCAACACAAAGGGACCCTGGTTGATAATGTTTGCAGACAACTGCAAGGTAGGTGCTATGTTTACATCCCCAAATTATGGTGACATCCTTCATGCACTCATAGGTTCATAGGTTCATAGGTTCATACTAGGCTATCTGCCCTAGGGCATTTATAAGCCTAGCCAGAGTGTGTGTGGCTTTCACCACCCCTTAGGATGAGAATACTATACCCATTAGTTTGCTGTGCCTCTGTCCAGCAGTGATACAGAGATGATTCCCGGGGTAAACCTACGATCTCCCATCCACTCGTCAAGATTTCTCTTGAACAGAGTCAGTGAGGGGCTCTGCCTCACATGGACTGGGATTCTGTTCCATAGTGTAGGGAGTCTCTGGGTGATGAATCTGTCCCTCCAGCACATCCTATTTATATCCGTGTTGAGGTTTAAGTCTCTTGCTCGTGGCTCTGGTGGATTTGGATTTTTGAGGTGGAGCATGTCCATTAATTCCGGGTTGGACATGGCCTTGTATGTCAGGCACAGATCACCTCTGAGCAGACAGTATGCGACTGAATAGAGCTGGAGTTTCTTCAGTGGGGCATCGTGACATATGTTTGAGCCTTTATCCTTTTGGTGAGGAACTTTGGGGTCTTTCCAGCTGCTGCAGGTGTCGGGTAAGGTACATTCCGAATGGGGCGTTGTACTCAATCATTGGTCTGATAAGTGAAGAGTACAGGGGTACAATGACCTCTCCTGATCTGGATGTGAATCCCTTCATGATCAGGTGGGCAATGTAGAAGGTCTTCCTAACCACTTTGGCAATGTGAGTGTCAAAAGAGAGGTTACTGTCAACTTGGGTCCCCAGGTCCCTGATAACTTCTTCCGTGTTTACTCCCCAATGAGACCTATGACTGTGTCTGAACACTGGCCTTAGGCACAATGACATGAAATGTTTTGCCATCCCCTCTGGGATCAACATGGTTTTCATGAATTACGACATCATTGGTAGTCCACTTGACACAGAAGCTGTTATAAGAGGTCTGGGAATACAGGTTGAGAGTGACCTCTCTTATAACCACCACATTGCCACTGTGGACAGAAATTCCTTCTATGTGGCACATCTCATAACTGAGGTTGTTATATCCAGGAAGGAAGAGGTCAATGTCTCCCTCTACTCTCCCATAGGAAAAACATCAAGTACAATGGCCTATTTGCCTTGTACCTCACTAGACACCTGAAACAACTAGGGAGGCTGCAAATGTACATCACAAATAGGACCCTAGGCCTTAAACAACTGGACTATATGGACAGAGTCCAATACCTCCAAGAATTCTTAGTCACATCCTGGCTACTTACATGTGATCTCTGCTTGACTGACAAAGACATGTCTGCCCAGCCCTATTAGGAATGCCACATCCAGTGAAATCCCAATCTGTTTGCACCACATGCCATGAGGACCACAACCTCATTTCTACAATCAATAGAACATGCTTTGGGACAGGTCCATAACCCAGAGACTGGCTACGTTATGGAATATATGTCACATACATGTCAATCAGAGCACCTCACTAGCCCTCTTCAAGAGAAATTTGGATGAGTGGATGGGGAATTTGACTGTCACCATGGTGATCATTCAAGTGGCAATAGTCAATAGACACACTGTGGACAAATGTCAGGTGACATGATGCCATGGTACTCCTATGGGCTAGGCTTGTAATGGCTCCATGGCCATTAGCCTGGTACACACCTATGAACACATGAACCTCAGTATCTCAGAACTGGCAAACATGTATGTGTGCATGACTGTGTATAAAAGTGTTTGTGAGTATGTAAAGTTGTAGGTGAAAGTATTTTGATGCTCTTCTCACCCACTATACCCCCATTACATACCTTGCAAGGGCTGTTGATGTTATACACTTTAAAGGTACCTTGTGACACTTTTAACTCTATAAGCTCCCTGGTGCTTGTGGTAACTGCATAACACTATAGTACCAATAACTACATAGGTAGGGGGTCCAATCTGACTTCTGGCAAATGTGAGTGTGTGTGTGTGTGTGTGTGTATGTGTGTGTGTGTATGTGTGTGTGTCAGTGTTTGTAGGTTAATGATTTTGAGGCCATTCACACCCAGTATGCTTCCCATTGCCGTACTTTAGCAGCCCTGCTGATGTCAGTCACCTTTACAAATACCTTTGGACAGCCTTCAACCTTATAAACTGTGAGGTGCTTGTGATAACTGACTACTAGTATGGTGCAACATGCTAGTTAGGTAGGGGTTCTAATCTCAGTTCTGTCAAATGTGTATGTGAGTTTATTTGTGTTTGTATGTGTGTATATCTGTATGTTACAGTATTTTGTGGCCGTCCATAACCAGTTCATCTCCAATTGCCATACTTTACAAGGGTTGATAATGTCCCCCACCTTAGAAGTAACTTGGGACACCCTTCACCCTCTAAGCTCCGTGGTACATGCAATAAATGCCTAATACTGTAGTAGCAATAACTAGATAGGTAGGGAGTTGAATCTCACTCCTGGTAAATGTGTGTGCACGTGTGTGTGTGTGTGTGTGTGTGTGTGTGTGTGTGTGTGTGTGTGTGTGTGTGTGTGTGTGTGTGTGTATGTGTGTGTGTGTTCGTGTGCGTGTGTTTGTGAACCATATCCATTGAGAGGTGGGTTTTGTAGTCTTTTTGTGTGGTCCACCCAGTACTCGTACCAATGTCCATTGTACAGGGCCCATTGTTGTCAACCACTGTAGAGGTAGCTGTAGTCACTCTGCAGCCCTATAAGCTCTGTGTTATGTGACATAACTATGTAACAGTATGGTATCAAAAACAAGATAGGTGGGGCTTCTTATCCTTTGATACCATTCCCCACTCAGGAATCATAGACAAGCACACTCAGTTAGGCGTCAACCCCTATGTCACTAGGTGGGTTGCAAACTGGCTCATGGATGGATCCCATAGTGTGAAGGCAGTGGACTCCATGCCAGACTGCTGACCAGTCACGAGTGGAGTAGCACAGGGTCTGGTCCTGGTTCCCCTCATGTATGGTATGTATGCCTCTGACATCTAGCCCAACACAAAGGGACCCTGGCTGATAATGTTTGCAGACAACTGCAAGGTAGGTGCTATGTTTACATCCCCAAATTATGGTGACATCCTTCATGCACTCCCCAATGAGACCTATGACTGTGTCTGAACACTGCCTTAGGCTCAATGACATGACATGTTTTGCCATCCCCTCTGGGATCAACATGGTTTTCATGAATTACGACATCATTGGTAGTCCACTTGACACAGAAGCTGTTATAAGAGGTCTGGGAATACAAGTTGAGAGTGACCTCTCTTATAACTACCACATTGCCACTGTGGACAGAAATTCCTTCTATGTGGCACATCTCATAACTGAGGTTGTTATATCCAGGAAGGAAGAGGTCAATGTCTCCCTCTACTCTCCCCTAGGAAAAACATCAAGTACAATGGCCTATTTTCCTTGTACCTCACTAGACACCTGAAACAACTAGGGAGGCTGCAAATGTACATCACAAATAGGACCCTTGGCCTTAAACAACTGGACTATATGGACAGAGTCCAATACCTCCAAGTATTCTTAGTCACATCCTGGCTACTTACATGTGATCTCTGCTTGACTGAAAAAGACATGTCTGCCCAGCCCTATTAGGAATGCCACATCGAGTGAAATCCCAATCTGTTTGCACCACATGCCATGGGGACCACAACCTCATTTCTACAATCAATAGAACATGCTTTGGGACAGGTCCATAACCCAGAGACTGGCTACGTTATGGAATATATGTCACATACATGACAATCAGAGCACCTCACTAGCCCTCTTCAAGAGAAATCTGGATGAGTGGATGGGGAATTTGACTGTCACCATGGTGATCATTCAAGTGGCAATAGTCAATAGACACACTGTGGACAAATGTCAGGTGGCATGATGCCATGGTACTCCTATGGGCTAGGCTTGTAATGGCTCCATGGCCATTAGCCTGGTACACACCTATGAACACATGAACCTCAGTATCTCAGTACTGGCAAACATGTATGTGTGCATGACTGTGTATAAAAGTTTTTGCGAGTATGTAAAGTTGTAGGTGAAAGTACTTTGATGCCCTTCTCACCCACTACACCCCCATTACATACTTTGCAAGGGCTGTTGATGTTATACACTTTAAAGGTACCTTGTGACACTGTTAACTCTATAAGATCCCTAGTGCTTGTGGTAACTGCATAACACTATAGTACCAATAACTACATAGGTAGGGGGTCCAATCTGAGTCCTGGCAAATGTGAGTGTGTGTGTACGTGTGTGTGTGCATGTGTGTGTGTGTGTGTGTGTGTGTGTGTGTGTGTGTGTGTGTGTGTGTGTGTGTGTGTGTGCAAGTGTTTTTACATGTGTATATTTGTAGGAGACAGCATTTTGAGGCCTCACTCTGCCCAGGGTTGGTGATGTTGCTCACCTTAGAAGAGCCATGGAACAGTCTTCACCCTACAAAGTCCATGGCACATATGATAAATGTATATCACTGTAATACCAATAACTAGATAGGTAGGGGTTCTAATCACAGTCCTAGCAAATGTGTGACTGTGTGTGTGTGATAACAGTATCCTGTGTTTGAGTGATTGGTGTATCCAATTGGGGTGGGTTTTACATTTTTAGACCATAGTGCTCCCAGTACATGTTGCAAAGTCCGCTGTATGAGGCCCAATGTCTCCATCAACCATAGAGGTATCTGATAACAGCATTCAGCCCAATAAGCCCAATAAGGGAGATGGTATATGTAGGAACTATGTAACAGTATGGACTGACTGAGAAGATAGGCAGGGCTGCTAACCTCAGTTCTGGCTAATGTGTGCATGACTGTGTCTGTGTTTGTCATTGTGTATATTTCTATAGGTTAGTGTATTTTGAGTCCATTCTCACTCAGTACATGTCCCATCGCCATACTTTCCAAGGCCTGGTGATGTTGTTTATCTTAGAAGAACCATGGAACACACTTCACCTTACAAGCTCTGTGGCACATGCAATAAATGCATAACAGTTTAGTAACAATAACTAGACAGGTAGGGGTACTAATCTCAGCACTGGCAAGTGTTTGTGTTTGTGTGCAAGACCAGAATCCTGAGTGTGTTTGAGTGAGGAATATATCCATTGTGTAGCCATGGTTTATAATTTTAGGCCAAGGTACTCTCAGCAGACATACTACATTCCAATCTATGAGGGTTGCTTTTTATATCAACTGCAGAGGTATCTGTAGACACTCTGCAGACCTATAAGCCCAGTGCTGTGTGCAACAGCTATGCAATAGTATGAAATGAGTAGCTAGAAAAGCAGGGCTGATAATCATAGTACTGGCACATTTGTGTGTGTGCATTAGTGTGTATAGCAGTGTTTGAGAGTGTGTAGACTCATGCATGACAGTATTATGAATCAAATAAGAGGTAGATACACCACGACAATCAAAGTAAGGCAGATAAGAGGCAGTAATAAATCCCAGGAAAGATGCTAAAAAATCATCCTTTTTTTAAAAGTAGTAAGCTCTTTCACGTCTCTCAGGATGCTTCATCAGACTTAATATCAACACATACTTTCAAAAATGCTTATATAACTGTAATGCACCTATAAAAATATAGTATCAAATGCATGACAGTAAGGAACAATACTATTGGTGCAAAACAGAAGCAAAATACTTCAACTGTACAAAATGTATTAAAACACATAGCTGTAACAGCCAATGTACAAAAAACATATATATAAATAACATTCAAAGTTATACTAAATAAAATAACATAGTAACAACAACATCATAAAAATATATTAGCGTCTAAATGGTTTATCTACTAAAAAAGGTCTCAATGAAAATTTATCATTGAGGTCATGTCCCTTGTCGGCTGCTAATTTAATAATCCATTTAGCTTCCTCCTTCTCAGTACCATTTTGAATACTTCCTAACCTCTCTGTAGCATATATATTTTCTAAAACCATAACGTTAAAGACATGTGTCGTATCATGTTGCAAAACATGATTTGCTAAAGCATTGGTCTCATTCTCTCTATGGATAGCATAAACATGCCCCCTGATCCATTCCCTGAGTGTCCTATTGGTCTTGCCAACATAAAAACTTTGGCATTTATTACAAAGACCAAGATAGACTATATTCCTAGACTTACAGTCTGCATAGTGACTGAACTCATACTTAACACCAGTATCTGAGTTCATAATGAAGCCACAATGATTACAGTTACAACAGGCATATGTCCCCTTCCTCTGGGAAGTAATTTTATCTTTCCCTTTCCTTTCGTAACAAAGAAGTCTTTTAAGTGACTTGGTATTCCTATAACTAAAGCCAGGATCAGTGCCTACTAAACTCTTAATATTTTCATCTAGCTATAGAATTCCCCAATGTTTCTTGATAATATTCACAACAGAACTATTGTTGTTAGTATAGGGGATAACTACTCTTCTCTTTTCTTATCCTTTCTTTTCTCATTGTATCCGTAATGAATTGTTTCTCTTAATATAAAGTAGACGTGTTTCATTACGTTCAACTTCATACAAACCTGTAAGATCTCTCCTATGATAGCCCCTATCTATAAACTCTTGTTCCATTCCTATAATAGCCTCAGAGAACAAAGAGTCATTACTTATTAGCCGAGAATGTTGCACAGCCTGATTTTTAATAATATTCTTATGTATGTGTGGAGGGTGCATGCTATCTCTGTGTAGAATAACATTCTTCCTACAGGGTTTCCTATAGATCTCTGTTGTTAACTTCCCATTGTCCTTGTTCAGTAGAACATCTAGAAATTCAATCCTTCTTTGTGAAACAGTACTAGTTAGCATCAAGAACGTCGTGGTGCCATTTATATATGTAATAAAATTTTCCAAGCTTTCCAAGTCACCTCCCCAAATCAAAAAAACATCGTCCATAAACCTCTTATAGTATTTAATATACTTGCAATATGTAATATGTTCTAATAAATAAGTAGATTCCCAATATGCCAATACTAGATTGACATAAGAATTGGCACAAGATGTGCCCATCGCTGCTCCTTTTATCTGAAGGTAGTAGCCATTATCAAAGGTGAAAACTTTATTCATAAGAACTAGATCCAACAGCATAGTAACCCTTATAATCTGATTATTATTCAGACCTTTACGTAAGATATATAATCTAAGAAAGTCCACACCTATATCATTGGGTATGCTGGTACATAAATATGTGACATCTAATGTTTCCATATAATCTGAATCTTTTAGCATATTACCAGAATTATATGGTGCTAATGTTTCTAAAAACTGTTGAGTGTGACATAAGACTGAATCTGTAGAGTCCACTATAGGTCTCAATTGTTTCTCCAAGTAAATTGACATGCTCTCAGTCAACCAGCCTCTACCAGAGACTATTGGTCTTAATGGAGGTTTGTCCATGGCTTTATGTATTTTGGGGAGACCTCTAAACATAGGTACTAAAGGCTTTTCTATAAGAAAATATCTATATAAACCCTCATCTATTATATTCCATATCAGCATGTCATACAAATCAGCATGTACTGTTCTAATCAGTTTGTCTAAATCAACCATAGTAAGTTTTATGTAAGTAGTACTATCCGCTAACATTTCAGCAATAGTGGTATCATAATAACTTTTATCTAATAATACAGTAGCACCCCCTTTATCTGCTGGTCTTATTACTACATCAACATTATCTTGCAGCTTGTTCAAAGCTAATTTCTCCTCTTTTGTTAAGTTAAAAAATGCAGGTTTCATCCTATTGTTTTCAAACCACATTAAGAAATCATTAGTGCATGCTTTCTCAAAACATTCAAGCAAAGGATGTAGAGCAGGTATATAAACCGAGGGTTTCTTAAATAAAGATACATAAGTATTAATCATTGTATTATTACCAAATTGCAAAGCTAGTGCAACATTCCTAGTGAAGCATTTGATATCTACAATCAATCTACTCACATCTACACCTTGTGAAGGAATAAAAGACAATCCTCTGTTCAAAACTGATGTTTCACATTTTGATAATACATACTGTGATAAGTTAATAATTAAGTCCGTTGTACTGGTCTCAATGACTGTCCTTCTGAAGTTTTCCTCTTTCTCCCTTTGTACTGTGGACTCCACACTTGTTTGTTGTCGACTCGAAACGGTAAAGAAAAATGGAGATTGTTGGCCTCATTATCTCCTAGTTGAGTACACTCTCCATCAGTATATATTGTTTTCCTGCACACTACCTGCTCGCTGATAGCCTCAGAATTGGATATATCAGTCGCGCCTGGCAAAGAAGGTCGCAAATCCAAGTGTGGTTCTATATCATCTGTACTAGCAAGAAGAGGAACCAAATCACCGGAAGTAGAGGGAACCAAAGGAGCGGAACGTTCAATGGATTGATTCACAATGCTGGTAGTGGTTACACTATTAATGGGTCGAGCTGACTCCCTCAGCCAAGAAAATACATTTCCACGTGAAAAATCAGAGCAATCTCTTTCAAGTTTTTTCTTCTTTGCCAGTAGCAGCTTATTATCAAGAGCTGATAGAGTAGTTGCTATGTCAGTACAAAAATTATCTATTTGTATATCTGTAAGAATAGATGTTAATCATTTGTCTAAGACTAACGCCTCTTGATGAAGTTCCTCTTCTATGCACTGATATTGTTCAATGAGGAGCTTCATATATCCTTGGCTAGTCTCTAAATTTAGTTGCTGCCATTTGGATAGCAGCTCAGGATAAGTTGACCCAAAGGTAGGTATCTTCAATATCCGAAGGCCTCTAGGAACAATCTTAAATTTTATACATGCTTCCATATGTCTTTTCTGCCACTGGGCATTTTTTATCTTACATAAGACATCTTCTGATCTCCTCATTACTTGTAAGGCATCAACATGTAATGTTGAATCTTTATGTGTAGATGCCGTTTTAACTAATTCAGCATATGAGAGTCTCAGCAGTGGATTCACATCTATGCACAGCATCTGTGCAAAATCAAATGTCTTTGATGGTATAACTCCATTAAGTGTTGACATGGTTTCTTCTGTCATGTTCCTGGTATGTTCAAGTATCCAAAGTAGCAAAAACCAAAAAACACTACCCCAGGGTAAAGTATCACCTCACAAAAAATAGAAGACCAAACCAAATAAGAGGTAGATACACCACGACAATCAAAGTAAACCAGATGAGAGGCAGTAATAAATCCCAGGAAAGATGCTAAAAAATCATCCTTTTATTAAAAGTAGTAAGAGCTTTCACGTCTCTCAGGATGCTTCATCAGACTTAATATCAACGCATACTTTCAAAAATGCTTATATAACTGTAATGCACCTATAAGAATATAGTATCAAATGCATGACAGTAAGGAACAATATTATTGGTGCAAAACAGAAGCAAAATACTTCAACTGTACAAAATGTATTAAAACACATAGCTGTAACAGCCAATGTACAAAAAACAAATATATAAATAACATTCAAAGTTATACTAAATAAAATAACATAGTAACAACTACATCATAAAAATATATTAGTGTCTAAATAGTTTATCGACTAAAAAAGGTCTCAATGAAAATTTATCATTGAGGCCATGTCCCTTGTCAGCTGCCAATTTAATAATCCATTTAGCTTCCTCCTTCTCAGTACCATTTCGAATACTTCATAACCTCTCTGGAGCATATATATGTTCCAAAACCATAAAGTTAAAGACGTGTCATATCATGTTGCAAAACATGATTTGCCAAAGGATTGGTCTCATTCTCTCTATGGATAGCATAAACATGCTCCCTGATCCGTTCCCTGAGTGTCCTATTGGTCTTGCCAAGTTGGTATATATAGTTAGGGGGGTGTGGGTGGTGCAGCTCCTCACATTGGTGGGTGTGGGGGCAAAGACCCCCACCTAGTTTCGTTTAAAAGAAGAAAATAAAACAAAAAGTACAGATTTTAAATGCTCTCCACACCCCCTAACTATATAAGCCAACTTTAAGGTGGCATGACATTGGGGAGGGGGACAAATCCCTGTTATTTGCCTTGAATACTGGTCTTTAATCAAATGAAATTTCGATCAAATGGGTTTAGGTCAAATGGTCTTTTGATCAAATTAAGTAGACCCATATATATATATATATATATATATATATATATATATATATATATATATACACACACACACATATATATATGTAAATACCAATCATTAGTGATTCCATAATGTTTCATCCCTATTGATATGTTTGAAAAACAGGAAAATATCTTACAGCTCAGATGGTGTAGTGGTAAATTGTTGTGACAATGGTATACAGGGCCCTGGGTTTGAGACCTGCAAGGGCAGCTTACTTTGTTGCTGGGCAGAACAGAGGCTGATGCAGACAGAGTGATTAAGGCAGTTTTAAGCAGTTCATAGGTTCATAGGTTCATACGAGGCTATCTGCCCTAGGGCATTTATAAGCCTAGCCAGAGTGTGTATGGCTTTCACCACCCCTTAGGATGAGAATACTATACCCATTAGTTTGCTGTGCCTCTGTCCAGCAGTGATACAGAGATGATTCCCGGGGTAAACCTATGATATCCCATCCACTCGTCAAGATTTCTCTTGAACAGAGTCAGTGAGGGGCTCTGCCTCACATGGACTGGGATTCTGTTCCATAGTGTAGAAAGTCTCTGGGTGATGAATCTGTCCCTCCAGCATGTCCTATTTATATCCGTGTTGAGGTTTAAGTCTCTTGCTCTCATGGCTCTGGTGGATTTGGACTTTTTGAGGTGGAGCATGTCCATTAATTCCAGATTGGACATGGCCTTGTATGTCAGGCACAGATCACCTCTGAGCTGTAAGTGGGTTTGCATGGGTTTGCATAATGCTAAGTGATGCCAACAAACAGTTAAACTATTATGCACTTAAACTGTGTAGGTTTCACTTAGTGATGCTTACCAGTGCACAAATCCACTTAGCTGAGCTACCTGCTGCTTAGCATTCACGTTTGAGCAATGCTTAAACCTGTTAAGCATAGCTGACCATTGCTTACAGTTCATTCTTATAAAGTATCACACTAATGACTTCATTTAGTAAGTGTATATGATTTCCATTACATGATATGGCTCTATGTGCATTCATTACAGTAGCAAGGGGTGTAACTATACTGTATGGGAGACATGTATACATGGCTGGTTTCACATGTTATATGCACTCATACTTCCATTTTACACCAGTTACACTGCCTTGAGTGACACAAATAACTAACCACATATTTTAATATGACAATAGTACTTTTCATACTGCTTTCCCATATAAGATTGTATTGCTGTCTGTAGTACTCGAACAATGTCTGCTTGCATGCAAAGCTGGGACTCGGACCACTACACTATCTTGGTTTGGGGATTTGAGCTGTATATTTTTATTTATCTCCTATTGGATATTAATATTATATTATTATATTAAATGGAGAGTATTAAGGTTTTCGGCTATGTCATTGAGGACTGCTGTCATGACATAATGGCATACATTTCATTTTCAGACTTGTATCCTTCTGAACATTCATAGTAATGCATAACCTGTTTTCTATCAACTTTCATTCTGTCCTCTGTGCAGTTGGGATGACACTGGTGCTCAGGCTGTGGTTGACTACACTGCAGAATGGGTCTGACAGCCCATGCCTGTGTTCATGTAGGATGCAGCCAGGAATGGTATCAGGCCTATGGAGACCTCTGTGTGTTGCCTTTGAAAGGGCATTACAGACCTGCTTTCTGATCATGACAGGAGGGGGCAGGTGCTGTACATGCACATGTGTATCTATGGGGGGACAGGGAGGTGATGTTTATACTTAACTTGTCTGCAGCCGGTTGCCTATATCTATGACATATGTGTATGTGGTGTTATTGGCCACCATGACAGAGCAGATATGTGTTTTGCCTCTGGAAATGCAGACACATGTCTGGAAGGCCTAGTGATTGGCCTTGGAGGATGTATCCAGTTTAATCTCAAAGACAGCCTTAGGGTACATCACCTGTGACCTTATTTGCTTGTGCAGAACAAGGTGACATGGCTTCCAATGAGACATCTGTTGCTTCTTGACCCTATGATTGTAGTTGTGTATTGCTGCTGTCCACCACAGGCATTCAGCCTACCTTGTGCGGGTTGATGATGCCCTGTCAGGTATTGCTGAGGCCATACAGCTATGTAGGTGCCCACATCGTATTTTGGTGTGGACATGGACACTGTTGCTAGTTCCAACATATGAGATGTCCTTCATGTGGGCCTTGCCCATTTTTCTTGCCTGTGTGGGGGACATTATGGAGGTGTGGGGGCTAGAGCTTCACAGACAGTAGGTGGGAATACCTCACAGGACATTATTGTATGTCATTCATACCGTTATACACATGGAGGGTTGCTAGATTGACAGGGTTTGTCTGGACATGCATTTACTGAGTGACTTGACATCTGACAGTGATATGCCTCTGACATACCTCTCAACTGGCATGTGGTCCAAAGACTGGCCAGAGGTTTGCCTCTAATGTTTGGTCTGATCCTTGAACAACATCTGTTTTTGTGGGGTCAGTATGACCATGTGAGGATTGTAGTCACTAACTGCTGACATTTATTGATATTCCAGACATCATATACTTCAGAGATGTTATGTTACAACAACACATGCAACACCAGATACTGTTTCAGTTTGTAACACCATTATGTGTGATATGTCTCTCTTTCCAGTCCCCTGTCGCCCAAGTACATCATGCATTGTCCAGATGTCCTGCATTATGAGATGGAGAGGTATGGTATATCATTATTTACCAACTGCATTCCAGTTATCATCCCAGTGACCTATCAGACTCCTGGCCATGGTATGTGGCAGTGTCCAGGATTATGGTTCCACACCCTGGAAATTATGTGGAAATCTGTACACATGACAGTTATGCATGTCTGGCCATTATGAACAAACTGCCAAGATTGTGTAGCAGTGTTGGGTGTAGATGTTTTTTGGGCTGGGTAGGGAGCATAGCAGATGTGAGTGCCATACATCCTTTACCTATCTGACTGTGTATGTTGTTATGGCTGCTGGCCATCTGTCAGGTCTGT
Organism: Protopterus annectens; assembly: GCF_019279795.1. Taxonomy (NCBI): domain Eukaryota; kingdom Metazoa; phylum Chordata; order Ceratodontiformes; family Protopteridae; genus Protopterus; species Protopterus annectens. Next base: position 1,235,346,582 of record NC_056733.1, on the reverse strand, counting down.
ATGCTTGTAGGGGCAGACTGTGAAATGTCCTGTAACACCTCAGGATTCCCAGTAAACTGTGATTATGGCCAGTTTATGTCAGTGTAGTGTGTGACTGGCAATCAGGATATGTTTGTTCAGGCAGTTGTTCTACTCTACAGTTCATTTTTTGTACTGGTATGTTGCTATGACTGTGGTGCAAATGTTTTTGGGTGGACATTTTTGCAACACTATCTGATTTTCACTACAGTTCCATCCATGTAGTGCATGCTATGTTTGGATATACATGGGCAATAGCCCAGAGCTGATGTGGTGGAGTGTCATGTTGGTCTTACTGTGCTTCATTAGGTGCTGGGTGACATGTTTGGGAGCTGTCAGGGGATTTCCATTCTGTTACTTGACTGCGGTCATACCTCTACACTGTCCAGAGGCATAGACACTGTCCAGATGCATGGCTCATATGTTTGGTCTGTTCCCCAGACAGTTGTTGCCCTTGTCTAATCAGTAGGATACTCTGGGGAATGCACTAAGTAAATTCTAACATCCATTGGTGTTATTGACTTCATATCCCTTAGAAAAGATATGTTACAACAAATCCGGTAACACCGGCAATTGTCTAAAGTTATACCAGCAATATGTCCAATATACCCCTGTGTTTGGGCCTCTGTCTCCCAATTATGTCAGGCTTTGCCCAGATGTCATGCATTAAGAGGTTCAGAGGTATGTAGTATCATTATTTATTGCCTTCATTCCTGCTACCATTCCAGTGATGTCATAGACCCCCAGACATGTAACAAGGAAGCGGCCATAAATATGAGTCTTGTGCCTATACATTCTGTGGGAAACTGTACAGTTGAGAAGTCTGTGTATGTCTGGCCATTGTTAACAGAATGTCAGAATTGTGTAGCAGTGCATTGTGTACATGTTATTTGGGCTGTGTAGGGAGGTTGGGTACATGTGAGTGTCATGGGCCCTTTCTATCTGACTGCATGCTGCTCCAGTTTCTGGTTCCCTAACACCTATATATGTTTATATGGGGCAGACCGTAACATGTCACATAACACCTCAAGATTCCCACTACAGTATGACTTGGGGCAGTATATGTAGGGGTAATGTCTGAGTGGAAAACGGGATATTGTTGCTCACACAGTTATTATACTGTAGTGTTCAGTTTGCTTACTGGTATATCGCTGTGGTGAAATTGGTTGTGGGTATGCACTTTCACACCAGTGTCTGTTTTCCAATAGTGTTACATCCCTGTAGTGCCTGTTATATTTGCAAATGAATGTGTACAGACCCAGAGCTGGATTTGGGTAGTGTTATGTCAGTCTTATTATAGTTTGGACATTGCTTGGTAGTTCAGTGTAGTTTTCCTAATGTTGTGTTATGCCCACATATTAATATGATGTTCAGTTGTCTGGCCGATATCTTTGGTCTGGTCCCCATAACTGTTGTTTATTCCTGACACATCAGTGGGATGATGTGGGGGCTGAGATCACTAACTAATGAGAAGCAATTGAGTCCCGGACTTGTGATATTTCAGTCAATATATGGTAGGACATACAGTGTTACTGTGTGACGATTGGGGAGAGATGGACGAAGGCTGCCAGCCTAGTCAAATAGAATTTGATATATAATTCTGGCATTTGTAAATAAATGTAAGATACAGGCATGTTTACTTTAGTGTAAAAGAATACTGTGGAATGTGGAACTGCAAAATATGTGACAACATTGCATTCTACTGGCCCAGTGAAGCATGTTGTGACCCTTTTATGTTAGAATTCAGCTCCAGTGAGTCTGGATGAAGGTTTCATGCCCATTGTTTTAAGGTTAAAGTTTATGACCAGAATTTAGATGTGGAATGTGCTTTATTGCTCAGGTGTCTGTTAGAATATACATGTGAAATGTGTTATATTGTTGTAGGTTTCTGAGAAGGTGTTAGATTGCTAAATAGTGCAGTTTGTTTGCCTGGGAAAACCTAAGTGTCAACATGATGTAATTTGGGAGGGACCCAGCAGACATGTTTGTTAGTAATGTTTAAATACTGTTTTCTCACAAGAGACTGGGACAATTTTGATCTTGGATATTTAACTCAGCACTCTGCCTAAGCTCACATGTAAGTTTCTAGAACTGTGATTTCTTGTAGGAATAGTTAAAGCTAGTAAAGATTAATTAGGTATTTTTCTTTGAAATCAGACCTGTCCTACTGTATTATTTTAAGTTTCTGTGTGATCTCTGAACTCTTAGATATCTCTGTGGTGTAGTAGTTTTGTCTTGTGTTTTAATGATTTATTATTAAATATTTTAAAACCTTCTACCTGTGGCTGGTTTATGTAGAGATAAATTATGCTTTAGAGTACATTATATATTTATAGAGTTTACTGTCTAAGCCCTTCCAATAAGCCTAGACTGAATAGTCACATTACCATTGGATAATAATATTGCACAGTAATAAATGGACACCCTTTTAAGGGCCTTTTAGTAGCTAATATTATTAGCTGGGTGGTGGCAGGGATTGCTACTGTATGGTGTGGGTAAAGGGGCACAGCTGGAGGATCTGTATTTGCCTTTCCCAGGAGTGTCTGTGAAATTGTATAAATACTTATATCAAAGTGTGTGTGTGTGTGTTGTGTCAGCTACTTGGGCAGGGATATGAAGCACTGGATGGACAGAGAGGGTACTGGAGGTTTTAGCTTGCCCAGCTAGGCTGAGACCTGGACACTATAGCTGTGCCAGTGGGCAGTCTTATTGGGGACCTGGACAAGGGAGCAACCAGCTCCAGACTGTGATCTCTGTGTGCACTTAAGAGAAATTGTACTTTACCATGTGTATTTGTTATCCTTTCCTCTCTTCTATGAGACAACCTCCCTGGTGTTAGTGGTAAGGATT
>NC_056733.1:1235281214-1235338714 GCF_019279795.1 Protopterus annectens | reverse complement strand
ACAGATTTTCCCAGCTCAGATGGTGTAGTGGTATGCTGCAGTGATTATTGAGCACAGCATCCTTGGTTTGCGACTTGGCGGGGCTGACTATTTTGTTGCTGGGCAGAACAAGGTCTGATGGATACAGAGTGATTAAGGTACTTTTATGCAGTTATAAGCAGGTTTGCATGGGTTTGTGCAATGCTAAGCGATGCCAAGCTATGGTTAATCAGATTTAGCTTCACTTAGCCCCGCTTATTTCCGCCTACCCTAGCGCTAATTTCTTTAAAAGAAAAGAAAAAAGGGTGATAGGAAAGTGGTGAAAAAAGGAGCATGCAAAAGAAGTACAATATGAAAGGTAGCTAGGGATGTGCAGCATGAGTGTAGGAAAGACCCATATCTGTCCATTTCTTTTACAGCAACAGCTGTGAATGTCTACAGAATTTGGAGGTGAATTTGGACACTCAAACTCCTGAAAGAGGGGTTAGGACAACAGTAATGCGTTGTTAAGCCAAATGGACAAGATTACATGTGTCTAGTGGACACATGAGAAATGGACAGCTATGTATGAGGCATAATTTTTTTGGGGGGGAACAGATGCCCTTTTTTTAATGTGAAAGTGGGATGTTGGGGAAGGATGGTAGGTATATTTGGGGAGGTAACCTGGATAGGAAGACAGACAAGACAGCAGACAAGGGTGGTATATAACACATCTGGGGGGTAAACACCTCGGACAGAGAGGGTGGTTGGGAATCAAATGCCCATGAGCCCCCAGAAGGATACAGTGGGACTGATGTCCTCACCCATGTGCAGTTACCACTGTACCTTCACGGCACCAAAGCTGGCTGTGCTGGGTACTGGACAGGAGGGGTAAGCTGACCATCAAGATGCACAAGGCAGCCCTCAGTCTGGTGCAGCTGTCCATCAAACTCCTTTTGTTTGGCGCTACACACCAAACCTCTGACCTGGCTATTGGTGATGGTTTTCTGTTCATGCTTGGTCCTGGGAGGGGATGGGCCCCATCCCCTGAGGCAGTTCCACCCAAAAATAGTGCAGGACCAGCAGACAAGGAGGTCTCAGGTTGGGTCCCAGATGTGCTGGGGCCTGGAGCCATAGCAAGATGAGCCAGGGAAGGTGGATCCTCTGGGGTCTGCCTTCCCACACATGCTATGGTGTTGAGGTTTTACAAAATATGTTGGTTAGCCATCAATAACACATTTCGAGATTAGTTATAACAGCATGCATGGGCATTCCAAGTGACACCATAAAACGGATTTGAAACAGTTGCATAGCAAACAGAACACATGCATATATACATACATACATACAAATGTTTCAAGTATGGGCATTAAAGCCCTTCTAGCTTGCCAATATGCCAAAACACTTGTTCCCATAATAAATGTCCAGGCTGTTCTTAAAAATATCTAAACTAGTACTTGCTTTAATGTACTTTGGTAGTCTGTTCCAAGCATCAGCTACTCTCTCAGAGAACCAATTAGCACACTTTTCATTCCTACAGAATCTTCTGCATAGTTTATTTGACAATTATCTAGTACTTTTTGATAACCCCAAACATTTCCAGAGGTAGTTGTCCCTAAATGCCCTATATACCTGAATAAGATCTCCTCTTAAATATCTGTAAGAGACACTGTACAAGTTCAGATATTCTAGTATTTCATAATAACTTAGATTTTCACATGCATGGATGCCCTTAGTGTATTTCCACTGTACTCTTTCCAGTTTATTCATGCTTGTTTTCCTATAGGGTTTCCATATTGTTATTCCATACTCAAGTTTAGGTCTAGTGTAACTAACAAACAATGACTTCATTATGTTTTATTTCCTAGACTTTATAAATCTTTTTATATGACCTATAGTTCTATAACTATCATTAGCCAGTTGGTTGATATGATTAGAAAAACTCATAGCTGAATCTATCCATATACCCAGGCCCTTGAATGAGTCTACAGTTTCAATCACTGAGTGCTGTATTAAAGATTCACCTTTCAGTTTATGTCTCCCACATCTCATATGCTTAGTTTTTGATGTATTTATCAGCATGTTATTATCCTGTGCCCAAATGGTCAATTTAGTCATATTATTTTGCAGACTTGCCTTATCTGTAACACTTGTAATCAATTTACCCAATTTCAGGTCGTCAGCATATAGACTGTAGAACACCTCAGATGAAAAAGTAAGGTCTGAAAGATACTATCTAAACAAGTAAGGGCCTGGTACAGAGCCCTGTGGGACACCTTGACTGTAACCAAGGATTTCACCTGTCCAGTTGGTGTGTGATACTTGCCATGTCCTATTTGTAAGCCATGCAGCTATCCATCTTATCAACAGTAAATCAATACCTAGTTGTAATTTATGATCAGTATTTGTGCATGACCCTGTCAAATGCTGAAGTTAAATCTATATAAATCACATCACAACACTATTTTTCATTCATAACTGTTATTATATTTTTATAGAACATCATGTTACAGGTTGTAATAGATCTATTTTCAACATATGTATGCTGATATATGGTTTCAAGACACAACCTATCCAGTTCTGACAATAACTTATCCAGTATTACCTTCTCCATTATTTTTCCACAACATGAAAGTAGACTTAAGGGTCTATATGATTTTGGGTTTGTCCTACTCCCCTTTCCTTTAAAGACAGGTTTAATATATGGAACCACAGTAGGCATTATAATGGCATGCAAGTTACATTGATAGCAACAGGCCACCAGTGATAGCATTTGAACGGAGAACATTAATAATCAAACAATTCAGTATTTGTAGAACAATAGGACACATGTCCCAACAGTAGGTTTGGAGAAAAACATAACCATTGATTATGTGTATGAATTATTGGTTCATATAGGGTGGGAGAGAGAGAGAGAGATGTCAATTAACAACTGTATAGGCTTCATTTGTTCACAACTGTACTGATCATTACTCTACTCATTATTCTCCAGGTATGACCCCACTTTACATCTACCTATGGCCTGGGATAGGCAGTGGAATGTTTGTACACATTGTATTACTAGAGCCTTTTTAAAGCCAAAGTATACATTTCCTTACCTTGGAGACCTGTGGAGGAAATATCTGTTAACACTACCTGACTGTTTCTACACATATTCACATATTCAAGGTTACATATGTGACACTGACAGGGGTGCCTTGCACTCATGCTGTGTTTGTGTCGTACTGCCATACTCTGCCTGGATTTCTACCTGTCACCCTGGGTATTGGTAGCGGTATCACTTGAGGGACATTTATCAGAAGAAACCGCTTGGTGTATGTACTTATCTTGCTGTCATTTGGAGCCTTGGAGTTGGACAGTGGAAGTGCTGTACACAGTGTATTAGTACAGCCTTCTTACAGCTAATAGAACATTTCATTACCTGGCAGATCTGAGGAGAAAATTTCTGTTAACACTACCTGACCCTGACTGTTTCTATACATATTCACATATTTTTGGGTGAAATTATGCATACAGCTTACTCCCACTCCTGGGATTCGAACCGTGCCTGTTTATGCAAAAAAAGTACAACAATGTTGTGTTTCATCACAATGCCCTACTGAGGAACTGCTGTCTCTTGCTTGACTGTTTTCTGCCTAATACTCTTTTGGTTGGACAATCTGACCTTGTAATCCTGGCATTCATGCATGGCAGATAGTTCTTATACTGTGTAATAATACTTTGACATATTACAATCTGGAAAGCAATGGTTAACACAAAGCACTGTTATAGGGTATACAGTATAATACTTTACACATTACTATTCAGGGATCAGATCTTGGTGCATGGAACATTTCGTATAGTTGATCTCCTGTTTTACAGCTCCACATTCTTTGCTAGATGAGCCTCAATTAATTCATGCTGTCAGAGCCACAGTTGCTGTGCAAAACCTGTATACATTTAGATTCATACCACCACATAACAAACTAAACACAACAGTCTGTGTTTTTTAGTTCTATTGAAGGATACTAACACTTGTATTGAAAAATATCCAGTACATCACTATTACTCTGCTAACGCTGTTTATTCATTACACACGGTACACATTTTAACCTACTGGAGGTTGACGTTCTACTCCTTTCTATTTATTTGTCCTGAATATTGCAAGCTAGATTTGTACTCACCAGCCTCCTGGCACTGCCTTAGCAACCTGCTGGCATTGGCATCTATGGGCGCAGCCCTCTCATCTGCAGCTGTACAGGAGATAAAGAAACATTTATGCATACCTATCAATCACATACGCAGGCTGGACTTTGGTAAACACTAATTGATACTGATACACACTTCTGGGACATTCTGTGACTGTTTCTTGGGTCTACTGGTCCAAGAGCTCTCTCTTCCTATGCTTGAGGTCGGCGAATTGGTGCCGGACATGCTCACCAATTTGAGGGATCCCAGTAGCATTTGTAAGATTACGTGCGAGATGGTCACAGGTCTCCACTTTGTATTGTGAGGCCTGGTACTGGCCCTGCAGCAGTCTCTCCTCATGGTCTTTCACTAGAAGTCCAACCATGACACTGGACTCCTGAATGCCCCAGCGCTGTACTCAAAAGCGTGATCCCTCTCCTATGCTAGCCATAGTGCCTGCAAAGATGAGTTACAACTGGTTATGGCTGTATTCCTGCCTGTGAGGTTTAAATAGGGCCAAATTCCTGCTCTTTGCCATCATTGGACCACTTTGAATATGCTGAGCTAAGCTAAGCGATGCACAAACCCACTTAGCTAAGGTTGGCAGTGCTTAAAGGGTTAGATGTTGAGCACTACTTACTGATGCGCAAATCCACTTAGCTCGGCTACACATTGCTTAGCATTTACATTTAAGCAGTGCTTACACCAGCTTACCATAGTTGAGCACTACTTCGCATTGCTCAGATTTCATTTTATAGAGTATCAGGATTGTGGGATTGATTCATCATTACTGAGATATTATAATTTTATGTTTACCTTACATGACATCCTCCTATGTGCTTTAATTACATTATATTCTTTATAGAGTATCAGGATTGTGGGATTGATTCATCATTACTGAGATATTATAATTTTATGTTTACCTTACATGACATCCTCCTATGTGCTTTAATTACATTATATTCTTGTGTGACTATACTGTATGGGGCACTTGTATTTATATGGGGGGTTTCACATCTTTTCTAGACTGACCCCTCACTACACTACCCTGGTTGGCAAATATTATTTACTACCTCATTTAATACAACAACATAATTTTAATGCTGCTTTCCTATGTAAAAGTGAACATATTTTACTGGGTCTCAAACCATGAACACCTGCATGCAAAGTGGAAGCTCTAACCACTACACTATCTCGCTTTGATAGTTTTAGTTCTATATTTCTATTTAGCTCCTTGGGATATTTAAGCTATGCTAAGCACAGCAGTGTGACACACACACACACACACACTCAGCGATGCTTAAACTTTATTTGGGATGAAAAAAAATAAAATACAATGTATTTTAATTTTCTTCTCACTTTAGGGGTATGCACATACCTCTCAGCCTCTTGCACGGGACATCCGGACAACTACATCATACATGGGGAGACTGGCCAGGACTGGGGACACTTTTTAATTGTTTCCTCTTGGGAACATGATGGCGTTTACTTATTTGGTATGCCAGCATGTACACTGGCATACCGATCTGGACATTCTGTGCTGGTCTATACTGTGAAGGAGTGTGCCTGTCTGTTTCCTACATTTCAGTATCTGTGGACACTGTTATTTCCATTTGTGTCCGAGGACACTGTTGTTGGTTTTCAAAGAGCCGTAATGGCACTTTCAGATTGCAGGGTGGCAAGTTAACTGTGCAAGCACTGCTGGGACATGCTCCCCTGCACAAGTTCATGCATTGTGTCCATATATGTAGAACAGCATGACGACTTCCTGAATATGCAAGGTGCGCTGCTGTGCTATATGCACATAATCACTCCCTGCAAGAATAGTGCTATTCTTGCATGGAGTTTATTGAATCCAGGGGTAAGTGTATACCGTTCAGAGTGAACAGACAACACAAGCAAACTTACACCTTCTTACTTCCAATTCTAGTTTTTCTACTGATTTTCCTGCAGCTTTAAATATTGAGGATTCATACTACATGTGCACTTAGTGTAATCTTTCTGAGTGACTAGAAAACACAAAAAAATGTGATGTGGTTCTTAAATATAGATATACACTTTGGCTACACTTGGGGGAATTCAGTAAAGCTTTCATGGTCATTTTTTCCTTGTGCATGCCTTGGCGCAATGTGAACAAGGGCGCAGGGAATTTTAGATTCAGTAAACTCCCTGTAGCATCACGCAATCATGCGCATTTATGTGCAATTATGGAAACTTTCATGGAATGCAAATTTCAGCATAAGTAGCTGTAATTTATGCTAATCAAGTGAAACAACATTTATTTTTATTTATTTATTTTTGTTTTACATTTGTTTACCGGGCTGGTCCGACTGGATGTATTTCCATTTTCAGCAGAGGTCCGGGGAGAAAAGCTCCACATAGAGACAAACACATTTACATTATATATAAAGAAGTAGCAGGCAAAACATGATTCTAGACTACATTACACAATTGATACTTACATACTAGATAGGACAACATGATGGAGTGATCCAATAACCATACACTCTGTGTCCATGTTGGTAGTGTACATGGAAATTTTCCACATACAAGAGTCTACACAGAAGCAAAGGTATGTAAAAGTCCAGAAATATGGACATAATTCCCATGAAAAGGTAACAACGCACATATAATGGGCAATGTATACACTGTGGATGTCTGAAAGCATCAGGGGGTGTGTCAGATTACTATAAATTTAATTTTTTAACCTCGTGTTTGATCAGTGCAGAGCTTGCTGCAAAAGATTTTAAATATGATTACCAGAAACATCATGTAAAAGAGGAGTATAATGTATTGTTACCATAGGTAAAGTAATACCCTGCCTTGTGTCTTTAAAATTGTACTCCTGTGCTGTTGACCAGCTTACATGGCTACTAACCATGTAGATTCTAGGCTATCAGTATGAGTATTATGCAAATGAATGCAAAAATCAGTGAATTTGTTGAATCACAAAAAGCAGGAACTGTGTAGGAATGTTCCCTTTATGTAAGCTCCTACATGGTGTTTATGTTTCAGATGGATGTCTAGAACATCAGAGATATGAGTCAGTTCACTTTTTTTTTTGTGTATTGAGCAATTTTGTACGGTGCACTGCTTGCCACAAATGGTTTTGGTGATACACACCATGTTTGCATAACAAGACCACCCACGTATCAGACATTAGCTATACATCCAAAAATAGAAACTGGATGCATTCAATTAATATAGCTGAGCACCACTGAACATCATGCAAACCCAGTAGGTGGGGCTGAGCTCTACTTATAGCCTCAAGTTATAGGACTTTGCTTAAGTACTCCTGTGCTGACAGGTGTTACGTATTGAGCTGGAATGCAGATGGCTCTGTGTTCTAGTATAGGGCATGGTAGCTTTTCTCATGCTGTTCTGACATTGCAGCTTATACAAATAAAGTGTAATTTGCAGTCATTAGTGTTTTCTGTATGTTTCATGCCAATAGGGATGAAAATTTATATGCACAACTGTGCTCTGCTGTGCGACAGTGCACACAGCACACTGAAGTAGGACTTTAAATCATATTAACTATATCCTAAGCAGGTGAATTGCATCTTATTTAGCTAATCCCACATGGTGGACATACTCAAGAAATGTATAAAGTATTCATAGAGCCTACATTCTAATTTTCCCTCGATACTTCAATACCATTGGAGTAGAGACAAGGAAATTTTAACTGACATAATGCTAGGGGCAGCTGCAGTTATTCTACATCTGCATGTGCTACAGGCTGAAGCCAATGCTGCTGGTGTTGCTGACAATAGGCCTAGGCCAAGAAGGAGCAGAGTGTTCAGGCCCCGGGTAACCTTTCAGGTGCTACATGAGCTGGAGATTGTAGAGCTTTACAGGGTGTGCAGGCACATATTACAGGAACTCTGTGAGCTCTGCCACCCTCAACTCAGAGCCAGAGCCAATCAAGGGGGAACCCATGCCAGTGGAAACTAAAGTATGTGTAGCCCTTAGGATATTAGTTACAGGTAATGTTCAAAGACCAATTGGAGACATGGTGGTGGTGTCACAGGCATCAGCATCCAGGATAGTCCACCAGCTCTTGGATGCTATGATCCTACATGCCAGTGAGCACATATCTTTTCCCCTTTACTCTGAGGAGAGGGCCAGCAATATAAAATGGTTCTACCATGTAGCACACTACACTGAAGTATTGCGTGCCATAGATTGCATTCATGTACACATCAAAGCACCACTTGGTGAGAAGGGTAGAACCTACATTAACATCTAGAGATACCACTCCTTTAAATGCCAAGTTATGTGCAAAGCCCAGAGGATTATCTTGAATGTGTGTGCTTGAAACCCTGGTAGTTATCATGATTCCCATATCTGGCACACATCATAGCTGTACTAGATGTTTGCTAGGGGGGACATCCCACAGGGCCATTTACTGGGGGATGCTAGCTAAGAGCTGGAACCATAGATGATGACACCCATCAGAAATGCACACACACCCATGGAAGAACACCATAATGAGGCATACTCACAAACTAGGAACACCATAGAGCATGTGTTTGGGCTTCTGAAGTCATGGATCCATTGCCTAGATATATCAGGTGGAGACTTGCAGTATACTCCATTCACATGTACACAAACATTCACAGTATGTGCTATGCTCCACAATCTGATCCTGAGGAAACAGCTACAGCAGGATCAGCAAAAGGAAGGGACACACATCCCCCCCACCAATCAACAGATCACCATAGTCACAGTCACAGGAGGACTTGGATGAGGAACCCCGAGCTGCTGTCCCTGTAACCAAATGTAGGTGTGCTCAGTATGCCCTTGCTTTGACTAAGAGACAGCTCATAGCACATTCACTGGCCACTTAGGGACCTAGGGACTAATACCTTTCTCCTACTGACATACATATATTCAACATTTTGCCAGGCAACTCACACAGCCTGTACCTATCCATGTATTAGATGTATACTGCTTCCATCAAACAGAGTCAGCCCTGAACTAAAGTTATGTCAACCGGTGCACTTATAGGTTCATAGATTAGTACTAAGCTAACTGCCCTTGTGAGCCATTTTAAGCCTAGCCAATTGCCCCTTGTGAGACTCAAACCCTGCACCCTGTGTTTGCAAGGCAAACACCTTAACCATTAGGCCACCCTCCCAATCCTTAACCTACACTGCATTCTTGTAGAGTATCATGATATATCCTTTGTATCTATGAACTTGGTACAGTGTGCAAGTAAATAGTTGTGTATTTGTACAGAAATTAAATTAACATGACTACAGACACTCCCCAGGATTTAATAATGGCTTTTTTCCGTGCGGGAATAGTGCAGCAGCTCCTGCATGGAATATGGCCACAAAGCGATCCAGTAAACAAGGCTGAGGGGGTGCATGAGCCTGTTAGCACTATTCTTGCATGGATACCACTAAATTATGCTAATTACCTCATATATTGGTGAAAACCATGCAAATGAGGTGAATTAACGATTCAGTAAGAAGGCAGGCATCCGTGCAAGAACAGGGTCAGTTGCAGAAATGTATTCGGTTACTAACCAAGTAAATTTCTGCAAAAATGAAAATAGGGGTCTGACAGCCTTAAGTAAAGCATGTATTATAATCATTAGGCATGCCAATGGCCAAAAATATGGCCACTGGCATGGAAAAGTGTTGCTAAAATATGAAAATGAAAGGGGATTTTTGTTGGCTGATTTCAGCCAATTTTAAGTGAAATCTGCATTTTGCCATTATAGTGTATGGCATGCAGAATCAAAACCAAGGTAGTGGGGTATGCAAATGAGGAAATTTACTGAATCACTAAATGGGAGACTATTCTCTGGCTGCACCTAACCATGTAGGAGCTATAAAGCAGTGGTGTAAGCAGGAGAAGTAGTTGACATGAAAAGGGGGTGTGTCTTTCTTAGTGTAAGCACATTGGAGCTCCACGGCTCCCATTTAAGCTTAGCTAACCACAGCTAAGCAAGAGGGTATGTCTGAGGCTGTATTAACTTATTTCATGAAAAGAGTGTGTTCGCATACAGGAGAGGGCCATTTCTGCTTCAAAGTGTTTACTTTAGCTAAATGGGTTTGTTTGGTGTGAACCGGGTTCTAAAAAAAAAAATGGAAATAGCAGAACTGTTTACATTTGGGCAGCGGGTTTGAGCGGCATGCCTCAGGGCTTAAAACGGGTGGAAATGGGAAGAATAAAAGCAATCAAGTACAAATAATATAGCAGGCAGGTGGAATGTATCATAGCCAGCCAATCATACAGGCAGCATCTACAGCACAACAATATAAGCTGTGCAAACAGCTTTCAGTCTGTTTTTTCCCCACAAACTCTGCACCACTGATATACACACTTGAGGGAATTTTAACTGACAAAATGATAGAGGCTGCTGTTGCTTTGATACATCAGTATTTAATAGAGGAAGAGGGTGTTGAAGAGGATAATGCTGGCAACTAATTCAAACTGAGGAGGAGAAGAGTCTTCAGACTCAGGGTAACTTACCAGGGGCTACATGATTTGGAGATAGTAGAGGGCTACAGGGTGGACAGGGGCATGCCTCAGCAACTCATCGAGCTGTGCCAGTCTCACCTCAGACCCAGAGCCAACAGAGGGGAACCCATCCCAGTGGATATCAAGGTGTGTGTAGCCTTAAGAATACTAGCTATAGGTACTTTCCAAAGACCTACTGCGGACATCATGGGGGTCTCACAGGCTCCTGCATCCAGGGTACTCCACCAGCTCCTGGATGCTCTGCTACCACATGCTGGTGAGCACATTTACTTCCTCAGCAATTTTGAGGAGAGGACCAGCAATATGCACCTCTTCCACTGTGTAGCAGACTACCTGGAGGTACTGGGTGTCATAGATTGCACGCACATCCATATCAAAGCACCACCCAGTGAACACAGTAGGGTCTACCTAAACCACAAGGGCTTTCACTCTATCAACTGCTAGGTCATGTACAATGCCCAGGGCATTATCATTAATATGTGTGTTGGAAGCCCTGGAAGCTATCATGACTCCCACATCTGGCATTCCTCACAGCTGTATCAGGGATTTTCCAGGGAGGACATCCCATATGACCATCTGGTGGGGGATGCTGGCTATGAACTGGAGCCACAGATGATGACACCCATCAGAAATGCACAGACACCCACTCAAGAATGCCATAATGAGGCACATGCACAAACCAGGATCATTATAGAGCATGTGATTGCAAAGCTCAAGGCATGATTTTGCTGCCTTGACATATCTAGTGGAGTCTTGCAGTACTCTCCAGCCACATGTGCACACATGTTCATGGTATGCGACATGCTACACAATATGATCCTGTGGAAACAGCTGCAGCAGGAACAGCACAGGGAAGGGTCACACAGCCCCCCACCACTGCCAAGGTCCCCATAGACACAGAGGGACTCGGAGGAGGAACATCCTGAGCCAGCCCCTGTAGGCAGATGGAGGCATGCCCCATATGCCCTGGCCTTGAGAAAGAAGCAACATATAGCACAAACATGGAAACGGTAGGGACCCATGGAATGACACCTCTCTCTGACTCACACACACAGTAAAATGGATGACACACACTTCACACTACATGTAACTTACCATGTATAGGCAGTGTACTGCATGCATACGATATAGGCAGCCCACAAGCACTGTCCTCACAACTGCCGCAGGCACAAAGTAAGTCAGTCTTCTTAACAATAAACAAATGGATTACTATGTTTTGGTAGCATATATATATGGTATCACTGCATGCATGCATGGGAATGGGGTGGCTTACTGGGATAGCAGTAGACAACTGACAGCTATGTGGGACACCAGGGAATGTTTGTGCAATAGTGGCTTACCCATACTATGAAGTATGCACCCAAGGTGCCGAATCCCACTGCAGTATATGTGGGGGGCCAACTAAATGGGGGGTCATAGGTCATAGGCATGGATGTCAGCGTGGGGGACCCATACTCACCCCTCAGCCTCACCCAGCAAGTCAGCTGTAGAAAGCCATAAAGAAATGTCTGACAAAGGCCCACAAATGGCAACAATGATGAAATACCCCCTACAGACTTACACAGTGATAGCACAGCAGGTCTTGCAGTTGCAGAAAGGCTCTGAAGGTTAAAATGTCTGAAACTCAAATTATGCCATTACAATCTGACCTGTGGTCCTTAGAGATATGCCTCTAGTCTCCAAGACAGGGTGCAATACTATGCTAAATGGAACCAAAATGTAAAGAAAATATCAGCATAGTCTCTACAAATGTGTACAGTTGACAGGAGTGCCCCTCATATTCCCATAGAAATACAGGAACATGTATGTTTGCAGGGAAATAGAAGCAGAGCACACATTGCCAGGGTTTTCCCAATCAACATGATAACATGTTGTATGTCCACAATATACAGGGATCAGTGAGTTGTGCATATGTGTGGTTAATACTGTCAGGATGTGGTCAACACTTACTCCAGGCTGTTGTGTCACAGTGGCCTAGGTACAGTGCTGTCTTTGACAGGGCCATGTTCCAAGAACTGCAGTGCCAGGTATTCTGCATGTCAGCTACACCTATGGTAGGAATTGTACACACTGTCCAGATGTCAATAGCTGTTAATGCAGGAAAGCTGTACATGTCATGGAAAGGGGGGCCACACATATGGACAGTACACAGCTTGGAGTAACCTACATAGTGCCTACCATTTTGCATCCAGGAAGAAAGCGGTCATTGTCTCCCTCTACTCTTCCCTCATTAAGCCAATCATTGAGTACAATGCCCATTAGGCATGTACCTCACTAGACACCTGCAACAAATGGAGAGGCCACAAAAGTACCTCACAAAGAGGTTCCTAGGCATTAAACCCTTGCCCTATATGAACAGACTCAAAAAACTCCAACTATTCTCTGTATCATATCGTCTACTTAGAGGTGATCTTTGCTTGACTTACAAAGCCATGTCTGACCCAGCTCTGTTAAAAATGCGACATCTAAAGAAATCCCAATCCCTCCACACCACACGCTCCAGAGACCTCAACCTCATTACCACAATTAACAGAACATGCTGGAGGGACAGGTTCATAACCCGGAGACTCCTCATGCTATGGAACAGACTTCCCATACATGTCAAGCAGAGCACCTCGCTGACCCTCTTCAAGAGAAATCTTGATGAGTGGATGGGAAACAGAAAATTCACCCCAGAAATAACTCCAGTGGCTCTACTGGACAGAGGCACTGGGAACTAAGATCAGGTGGCAGGGTAATCCTATGGTTAGGCTTGTAAAGGCCCCATGGCCATTAGCCTAGTACACACTTATGAATCTATGAACCACACCTCTCAACTGTACAGACCTATTACAGAATGCAAAACCTGTTATTGAATCACCTTTCTAGGTTTGTAAGGGTAATACTTAAAAATGATCCCTATATTTAGGCCTCTATCCCCCAATCACTTATGGCTTTGTCCAGTTGTCTTGATCTCAGAAGTTGAGAGGTATGGTGCCTAGTAGGACAGCAGGTACCTGAAGGTCAGTGTACTGCCACCTTTCTGTGTCAGCACTGACAACATGTCACTGGCCAACAACCATACCCCTGGAATGACACAGGTTGTCACAGAAGGCGCATAAGTATGCCTTGTATATCTGTTCTGCTTGTCCTAACATTGCATTTGCCTGACAACGATTTGCAAAACAAGAAAGGGTCATGTCAAAACAGCAATGGCAGACAGTGGAGAAGCAGATGTCAAAACCATAAGAGCAAACAAGCAATTACCAAACCAGTCTCCCAACTGTTTATGTTTGCCAGAATATTATTAACACCCTGTCCCCATGTTTGGGCCATAGTCTGACTGTCATATTTGGGCCTGTGCAGATGTCAGTCTGTGATGGTATGACAGCTAGGCCCACATGTAGCTTCATAATAAGATATAGCAATACAAACCATCTAAGGACCACAGCAAATGGAGTGGTGAACTGATGGACAACCTGCTAAATAGGTAAACTCAGAAGTGTCCACAACCCTGTGTGCAATGTAGCAGCATGTACCCCACCCACATCAGAATTACAAATACATAACAGCAGCTACTCTGGCAAAAGCCTGTGAATGGACTACAGAAGGACAAAGAGACACACATAAGGGGAAGGGGAACCACTGGTCAGACAAGTGGAGAATGTGCACACCAGAATGGATTGTACAGTAACATAGGTACCATGCAGTGTAATGGGTCAGTAAACATCTCCTGCAAATACACAATACACACCCATGTAAGTGGAGGTCTGCAACAAAACAAAACCCCAACAATGGATACCTCAGAGGCAAAATCACATGAGAACTCCACAAACCTACACACCACAGACCATGTACACTCCACACACCAGGGTCTTGCAAAAACTAAGGCCTCACCCCAAACCCCAAACACCTACCCTACACAGATAGACTAACAGCACTGTCCCTCTACCCCATTCCATACAGACTCTGCTGAGGTGATCCCTGTCTGGCATACAAAGCAATCCAAACCCTGCCTGGATGGACTGTTGCACATCTGGAACTCAAGGCCCACTCTCTCAAAATGTAGGAACAGCATCAACCTGGGCTGTGATATCAGTACGGCTTGTTGGTGTGACAGATATGTGTACCACACACTCCCCCAGCTGTGGAATACACTCCCTGTTAACAGCAAGCCAAGTGCCTCAACACCCCTAGTGATGTGCTCCCTGTATAACTGCATGGGAAACAGAAAATACAGTCCTGTAATCCCACCTGTGTCTCTGCTGGATAGAGGTTCTGTGTGCTGACATGTTGTAACATGGGCTACACTCTTGTCTGCATGGATTATAAGGGCTTCAGGGCCAATACCCTACTAATGTCATAGTAACCTATCGACCTATACACAACTGTATGGCAGGGGTTCACCACATTACTCTGTACTGCTCTGCCACTGACATACCTGGAAGTCACAGTGCTATGTGGAATATACTACACATATAATGGACATTTCTGCACAGTAGAATGCACTCTCTACCCGCACTCATACCTCCAAACCTCTGACAGCAAGAATCTGGAAAGGGTCATAAATAAAAGTGGAACAAAGGCACAATGATAGGCACATGTTGTAAATATTTCCCTTACATACTGAGAAAGTTGGTAGGATAAGGGGTTTTGCATTAACAGAAATTGCCTGAAGGTTATGAAGTCTGAAACACTAATGTTTGACATTATTTTTTAACGTCAGTATTCAATTATATGCAACTAACTTGCCATAAAAACACAGGTTTATGTAGACTGGATGGAACATCTTGAAAAACACCTGGATGATCTGCCAAAAAATGTACAGTTGAAAGGTATGGCCACACCAGGATATGACTTTACAGGTAAGACGAATACCACACAGCTTTATCAGTCATCCGGCTGTAGCCACCCCTCTCAAATGGCAGTTTTGACCAAGAATATGTATAGTTGGGCTCATAATATTTATCTGCACGTCATGCATCTTGCATTCCTCTGGTAAAGCACTGTGATGATCTAAGGATGTCTGTCACTGGGTAATGGCACAATACATTTCAGTGTGAGACTTCAGGTATGTCAGACAATGTCTGCAAAAACAAACCCAGTACCCCTAGGAAAGTCCTGTTTACTTTTGAGATGTATGGCTGTAGCACACATAACCCTGGACCAGAGTACACCTATCTCTGGAATAGACCCCCACTCTCACTATAGAAGGTCACACTGGGCATGTTCCTACACTTAGAGAATCACAGGCCATGTGGGAACCCACATCATACTATATAACTGCATTGTGCATATATGTCTTTGCATACAGACAGCTATGTACACCTTAACTGCCCTACACACACCCATCAGACAGGATTACCCTCAGCTAGTTGTAGATGGCCCATATGTGATATATCTGCATTTGTTGTGTGTGATACACAGGCATATATATGGGTAACAGTTAATAATATGTCATGCATACACACACATAGACATGGGGAAGAAAGAGACAGACAGTGATAAAGAGAGACACACACACAGTTGCAAACGCACAGAGTGAGTCACACACACACACACACACAAATACCCTGAATGGCATAGAGTGATGTCCTGCTGTGGACAGTGGCATATTGGTCATAACCAGTCACATGTTCCAGCATGAAGGTGAGCTCCACTGTTTAATAGTAGTGAGGTGGGTGTTATAATATCACATCATCTGCCTATGTGCATATGTGTGTCTGTAGGTTTAAGTATTAGGAGGCTGTTCCCACTCAGTACACTTCCCATTGCCCTTTTTCACAAGATCTGCTGCTGTCATTCACATTAGAAGTATCATTGGACAGCAGTCAGCCCTATAAGCTCTATAGCACATGTGCCAACTACGTAACACTATAGTACAAATAACTAGATAGGTAGTTCTAATCTCAGTCCTGGCAAAACTAAGTGTGTGTGTGTGTGTGTGTGTGTGTGTGTGTGTGTGTGTGTGTGTGTGTGTGTGTGTGTGTGTGTGTGTGTGTGTGTGTGTGTGTGTGTGTGTGTGTGTGTGTGTGTGTGTGTGTGTGTGTGTGTGTGTGTGTGTGTGTGTGTTTGTGTTTGTTTGTAGGTGAAACAGTTTTAGGCCATTCCCACACAGTACACTTCCCAGTGCCCCACTTTAGCAGTCCTGATGATGTCATTCCCCTTAGAAGTACCTTTGCACAATCCCAGCCCTATAAGCTCCATGGTGCATGCAATAACATTATAACAGTATAGTACAAATAACTAGATAGGCAGGGATTCCATTTTCAGTTCTGGCAAATGTGTGTTTGTGTGTGTGTATATGTGTGTGTGTGTGTGTGTGTGTGTGTGTGTGTGTGTGTGTGTGTGTGTGTGTGTGTGTGTGTGTGTGTATGTGTGTGTGTGTGTGTGTGTGTGTGTGTGTGTGTGTGTGTGTGTGTGTGTGTGTGTGTGTGTGTGTGTGTGTATACAAGTGTGTATGTTTATCGGATGATGTATTTTGAGGACTTCTCCAACCACAACACTTCCCAATGCCCTACTTTAGCAGTCCTGCTGATGTCAGTCACCTTAGAAGTACTTTTGTGCACTTGTTAGCCCTATAACCTTTGTAGCTCCTGCGATAACTGGGTAACCCTATAGTACAAATAATTAAACAGCCAGGGATTCTATTCCCAGTTTTGACAAATGTGTGTGCCTACAAGTGTGTGTGTGACTGTGTATTGTACATTACTAGATGGGTAGGCCATCTCCTCTGATAAGTGTCTCCCCATTGTAGGCTGTAGTATTTCGAGGACTTTCCCACCCAGTACACATTCCAGCGTCCAACTTTAGCAGTCTTGCTGATGTCATTCACCTTAGAAGTACGTTTGTGCATTTGTCATCTCTGTAGCATGTGCAATAACTGCATAATACTATAGTACAAATAACTAGATAGGCAGTGGGTTCTATTCTCAGGTCTGTCAAATGTGTGTGTATAAGTGTATGTACTTGTTTGTGTGTATGTTTGTAGGACAAAGTGTTTTGAGGATGTTACCACCCACAACACTTCCTAGTGCCCTACTTTAGCAGTCCTGCTGATGTTGTTGCCTTTTCAAGTACCTGTGGACAACACTAAGGCCCGTACCTCTCACCCTCTATGAGCAAAAAATGCCTAAAATGATGGGGGGCAAAAAGGGACAGATTTTAAATATTGCTCTTACAAACTTAGAAAGTTGATAGAATAATAGGTTTTGCATTAGCATATATTTTCCGAATGATGTGGAGTCTTAAACTCAAATGTTTGTCATTATTTCATGACACCAATCTTCGGCTATTTTCCAGACAGGGACAGATATTAGGGGGTACATATTAAAAATATGAGGCAGAAATCTAGACATTCTTTGAAAACCTGTACAGCTGAGAGGTATGCTCATCCCTATAAGCTCCGTGGCGCATGTAATAACTAAGTAACAGTATAGTACAGATAACTTGATAGGCAGGAGTTCTATACACAATTGTGCCAAATGTGTGTGTGTGTGTGAAAAGGTGTTTAGAATGTGTATGTAGTGGGAGGGTGGCCTAATGGTCAAGATATTTGCCCTACAAAAACAAGGTGTAGGGTTTGAGTCTCACAAGGGATGATTGGCTAGGCTTAAAATGGCTCGCAAGGGCAGTTAGCTTAGTATTAATCTATGAACATATGAACCTATGTGTGTAGAGTAATGTATCTTGATGCCCTTCCCACCCAGTGCATTTCCCATTGCCATACTTTACAAGGGCTCTTGATGTAATCACCTTAGACATACCTTGTGACACTGTTCAATCCTATAAGCTCCATGGCATGTGTGATAATTGTGTAACACTGTAGTACGCATAACTAGTTAGGTAGGAGTTCTAAACTCGATACTGTGTGTGTGTGTGTGTGTGTGTGTGTGTGTGTGTGTGTGTGTGTGTGTGTGTGTGTGTGTGTGTGTGTGTGTGTGTGCGTGTGTGTATGTTTGGGTAAGAATCGTATCCTCTGGGGGTGTGGGTTATACTGTTTTGAGGCATGTACCACCCAGTACATGTCACATGCCCTTCTTTACAATGCTTGCTGATGTCATTCCCTTTAGATGTACCTGTAGACACTTGTCAGCCCTCTAAGATCTGTGGCATGTGCAATAACTGCATAATACTCTAGTGGAAATACTTAGATAGGTAGAGGCTCTAATTTCAATACCGACAATTATAGTAGTGTGGGTGAAGCATATCCCCTGTGGCTGTGTGTGTATGTTATACCATTTTAACGTCTGGTGACCCATTACCTATGACATCACTTTAAAGACCCTGTTAATGGCATCTGCCTCACATGCACCATGTAACACTATACAGCCCGTACCAGTCAACTGTACAGATGTTCAGGCAATATCCACATGTTTGCAAACTGTATGTGGTCTGTGTCTCCTGACAATGAGCATTCCTGTGATATAATTGCCAAATATGTCACAGTTACCATACTGACACACATGCCAACATCAGACATCATACCTGACTGATACATCATGCTGATGCAAATTCTGTCACTCTATCACTTGTGCAGGGTTGTAGGAGCAGTAGACAAGACCAATCACTATGTCTGGTGGCTTATCCACCATCCATGAAGGCATTCACAACATTACCTGTTGTAAGAGGTTGTGTGTAATGTCCCAGGCATATAATCTATGTGGAGCATGTCATGTGTAAGCAGCACTATAGTACATATAAGTTGATACGTAGGGTTACTAATATGTCTATTGGCAACTGTGTATGTGTTTCTGCATGCACAGCCCCTGTGGCTTTCTTCAGTGTGTGTATGTGATGGCTATACCATTCTGTGTGCCGCTTCCACCCTGAGAACTCACCCATTGCCAACCTAGTGTCATCCCATACAGATGTCATCGATAGTAGAAGCACAGTTACACCGTTTCTAACAGCAAGCCACTATGGTGCAATGGTTGTATCACTGTGTATTGTGCATTATTAGATGGGTAGGTCATCTACTCTGATAAGGGTCACCTCCTTGTGCATGTGTGTCTCAATGCATGTCCCCATGCAGTGGTGTGTGTCTTTGTGTGTGTCAAATGGCTCTAACATGTTAAGGGCCTCTGAACCCACCACTGGCAATCCTAACAGCCCCTGCAACTGCCACCCACTTCAATAGTAGTGGCAGACACTGCCACATGACAGTACTGCTGTGCTATCTATATAATGTATCTAGTGCTATTGTTTGTAAGACTATGCAGGTAGGGGTTGTGCTCAACCCTTCACCAGCTGCCCCATGTATGGGACTATGACTCTGTGTACACTATCAGCACGAGAGGCCAGACATGCATATGAGATGGCAGACAAACATCCTGGTGATTGTCAGGTTAGGCTAACACAGGCTGACCTGTGTCAGGAATACATACCACAAACCTGTCATACACAGTACCAGGCATACCCTCATCAACTGCATGATGGTCATGTGGATGTGAAAGAATGGCAGGGGTAACAGGTGCTGATAGCTGAATCTCTTGCAGTTGAAGTAATGGCTAAACTTGTGAGGGACCTAGTACTAGTACTCATGTATCCTCTTCTGTATGTTTGAGCCTGCGGTCCTACAGAACACCCAGGTGAAATGTATGAAGTCTAGGTGGCTGTGTCAAGGGTATGTATGCAAGGTCACACTGTCTGCCATAATTGCCCCTCACACACTGTTGCATGTAAACACACCTGGTAAGCATGTACATATACAGCTGTACCTTGGCTATGAAAAGGTCACTGTGTTTCCACTCCACCTTACTCATCATTGCTACTGTCAGCAGGCCCACAGCCTGCAGACACACAGACACCTGGAACACAAACAGAATACAGTCTGTGACACTTCAGTCAGCAGTACTAACAGCAATAGTGCATCATGTCTAACAAGGTACATATACCTCAGTGTGTACCCATAACTACTGCCAGCAGGCAGCACCCAACACAGCATGACATTGCTACACTGTACTATAATCACCCTGTGCATCAGACCCATATGAGCATGTCCATGCATCGATGATATGGATAGCAGGGTTGTGGCACAAGTATCATCACATGCACAGGTTGTGGTGTTGGATTGCCAGAGGCCTAAGCTGGGCCATATGGCTGACAGCATGTGTGTGTGTGTCTGAAGGGGTGATGTTCAACTGGGCCATACAGAGAAGCTGTACATGTCTGGTGGTGACTGGCCTGTGATAGGGATGTGTGAGTGCTTGTCTGCACACCATGCAGAGATGTGGATGCTGAACACAGGGTTATGTTGGACAGCTGTGGACTGTACATGGCAGGATGTATGGTTCACCATCTCCTTGCAGGGATGCGGTAACTGGTTCTGCCAAAAGTATCACTGGCATCACCAATTCCAAGGACAGATGTATTACTACTCCCCGATGGTGACTGCTGTCTGCTGGATCTGCGTCTCTGATGGGACTGGCCAGGACAACATGCCTATGGCCTGCTCCACTGTGGTGTGGACAGCACCCACCCTTTAGTAGTGCTGTTGGTACTGCCACTATTGACTGTGAATGTGCACAGCCACATGAGCTCGCAGCTGATCATGTTGCAGACCTATGTCCACCTGGCCAATGCCCTACTCCCACCACATGCTCAAACACAGACATTGCACGGTCGAGCAGTGATATTGTTCATCCCACTGTCTATCCATGACATCAACAAGATGATGTATGGCATCGCAAATGCCATGGAGGTCATCACATATGGCAGGGAGCGCTGCATCCATGACCCTGAGCATCTGCATCTATCTGGTGTTGCAGTCAGTACATGCCTGTGCCTCCATGATGGATCATAACATGCATCTAGTGATACCTGCTGTGGCACTTGTGACAGGAGCTTGATGGGCAGCAGTCCTCTGTTGATCACCCCTGTCCATCTGCCTGTGTGTGACCGTACCTGCTGTCTGCCTATGGCTGGTGTCTACACTTACACTCACTAGCCTGTTTCATGCCACCACCCTTAACCTGTCCATTATACATGGCTGCTGGGGACTGGGTATGTCTGGACATACTGACTGTGTGTGGGGACATGGTGTGTGAAAGTGAAATACCAAACAATGGCACTGATTCAGGCACCAACAACCCCACTTGTGCCTCACTATGACCACCATCATCATGGGAGTTTGCTAAGACACTGACATCAGGTTGTGAGGGGGAGGGACACCCACCCCTGTGTTCACCTGCAAGGGGAAGACAACATATGAAAATTAATACCCTGTAGTAGTATGTTTGCTGATATATACACACACACACATACATACACACACACACACACACACACACACACACACACACACACACACACACACACACACACACACACACACACACACACACACACATGCACACTTCTGGTACAGTCTGGTACAACTGTCACAACTATGGGCCCATCAGGGCAAACCTTACAGTAGTTCTGCCTGATGCAGTCCATCTCTTTCACTGGCACTGTAAGGCCCACAATGAAGGATGACAAATCCTACAGTGTGATTGGCCTAGTAGCAGAATGGTAATTGTGCCCAAGACCAAGGCTATTGGAGTGAGTTATACAGTGTCACCAAGTGCATATGCACATACTGTAAAAGCTAACTGACTGCTGTACAGACCACACACAATGACAAGGTGTAACAATATGTGATGATAACTGATGAAGGGACAAAACTATATACTATCACTGTAGTACCAACATAGTTCAAACTCACAGGGATTAATTTCAGACAATATAGCAGGGCAGTCTGCAATACATGCAGGAAACATGTAAAGTACTAGGTTCATAGCCTCATAAGATGATACCAGGCTATTGGCCCTAATGCCCTCATAAGCCTGGCCCAGACTTTCACCCATGTCCCTTCCAAGCCAGCACCTGTTTCCCTGTCCAGCTGGGACACATGCAGAATCCCATCCATTTCCCATACAGTCATCCAGCTTCTTCTTCAAGAGGGCTATAGACATACTCTGCTAGACATGGGGAGGAAGTGTATTTTACAGACAGTGTATTGTGTGGGATACTACACTATCCCACCAACAAGTTCTATACATGTCACAGACCAAGTGAGGGCCTTGCGTACGTGATGCATGAGTGGGGTTTGTCTTATAGGTATGCAGAAATGCTATCAAGGCTGATTTGGAAATGGCCTTGTATGCCAGACACAGGTCACTTATGATCTCAGTCTGTATGAAACTGAGAACAGGGACAGGGCTTTCAACCTACCTGTATTGGATAGGTATTACAGACCCTGTATTTGCCTGGTCAGGAACCTGTGTGGTCTCTGAAACTGCTGCATTTCCTTGGCAAGGTACATGCCAAAGGAGCCATTGCACTTGGTAAGGCAACTGATAAGGGTGGGCTACAGGGATATTTTGGCCTTCTGGTTCCTGCATGACATACCCATATTTGTGAGGTGGGCCATGTAGACAGCCTTCCTTATAATGGTGTCCACATAGTGGGAAACTGTCAGGTTGCTGCAAACCTTGGTGCACAAGTCACCTCACACCTGATTGCATGCTCAGTACATTATTACTCTCATAATTAGTGTGGATGACATCTACCACAGCAGGGAGAATGATGCCTCCCCTGGCATTCAGTTTGCGGAAATGCTTCTTGCACCGGTCATTAATTGGGTGAGGGGCACTTGGGGGATGCTCACATCAGTAGGTCAATGTAAGACAGTGGCTAGCTTGCAAGCATCTGTACACCTGGTCAGCTACAGACCACTGCTTTTGTCCTGTACCTCAGATAGGTATATCTCAAATGGTAGAGGCCCCCAGACCAATCCTTGGGGTACACTGTTTTGGAAGACTCTACAACTAGAGGTGGGTTCCACTAATCTGATTGAATAGGTACTATCATTGGGCCAGTTAGCTACCCATCTAGTAACATACATGTTGATGCTTAGCTGTGTAGGCATATGTATCCTGGTTGCCTGGGGATTATTGTGTGAGAATTGGGCTAGGTGAAGGTAGGCATAGTTCACCATCTTCCCCTTGTCCCAGTATCTGCTGACCACTTCAAAGAGGTTGGCCAGGTATAACAGGCCTCACCTCCCTTTGACAATATCAGATTGTGTGGGCTCAGGCATTTTGAGGTTGCCGATGTCCCTGTTCATAATGTCCTTGACATTGCCTTCCATGCCCTTGCAGACCAGGCTAGTTAGGCTAATGTGCATATGATTGGCTGGGTCAGTGGATTGCTCCACCTTTGTGTATATGGATAACAGTGGCTGTTCTCTGTGCAGATGGGATGACACCGGTGCTCAGGCTTTGGTTGACTACAGTGTGTAATGGATATGAGAGCTCATACCTGTGTTCAAGTATGATGCAGACAGAGATGGTATCAGGCCTATGGAGACTTTTGTGTGTTGTCTTTGAGAGGGCATTATAAACCTACTTCCTGATGATGAGGGGAGGGGCCAGGTGCTGTGCATGCACATGTGTACTGATCGGGGGACATGGGGGTGATGTTTACACTTCACCTGTCTGCAGCCAGTCGTCTATATCTATGCCATATGTGTATGTGATGTTATTGGCCATCACTACAGAGCAGAGATGTGTGCTGCCTCTGGGATTGCAGGCACGTGTGGAAAGCCTAGTGATTGGCCTTGGTGGATGTATCCAATTGGCACTCAAAGATAGCCTTAGGGTGATTCACATGTGACCTTATTTGCTTGTGCAGACCAAGGTGGCATTGCTTCCAATAATGCACCTGTTCCTTCTTGGTCCTGTCCAGCAATTATTTCTACCTATTATGGTATTTGTGTATTGCTGCTGTCCACCATGGAAATGTACGCTACCTTGAGGGAGATGATGTTATCCTGACAGGTATTGATGAGTTCATACAGCTCTGTAGATGCAGACATAGTATTGTGGTGTGGGCCTGGACACTATTGCTAGTTCTAACTGATGGGATGTTGGCTGTCCAGATATCTACAGACTGACCAGAGGTTTGCCTGTTATGTTTGGTCTGTTCTTCAGACAATATCTGTTTCTGAGAAATCAGTAGGATAATGTGAGGATTCCTTCAGGGATATTATGTTACAACAAACCCTGTATCACCAGCAACTGTTTCAGTTTGTAACATCATTATGTGAGATATGTTGCTCTTTTCGGCCCCCTTTCCCCCAAGTATGCCATGCTTTGTCCAGTTGTCTTGCAGTAAGAAGTTCAGAGGTATGGTATATCATTATTTAGTGAATGCACTCCTAATATCATCCCAGTGACTTAGCAGACACCTGGAAGTGGTATCTGCCATTGTAAACAGATTGCCAAGATTGTGTAGCAGTCTTGTGTGCAAATGTTTGTTGGGCTGAATAGGGAAAGTAGCAGATGTGAGTGTTATTGATCCTTTTCTATCTGAATGTGCATGCTGCTATCATTACTGGTGGTCTATCAGGTGTATATGTTTGTAGGGGCAGACTGTGAAATGTCCTGTAATACATCAGGATTCCAAGTAGATTGTGAGTTGGGGCAGTATATGTCAGTTTAGTGTATGACTGGCAATCAGGATATGTTTGTTCAAACAGTCTTTCTACTCTAGAGTTAATTTGAGGTACTGATATGTTGCTGTGACTGTGGTGCAAATGGCTGTGGGTGGACATTTCTGCATGAATATCTGCTTTTCCCTACAGTTCCATCCTTGTAGTGCATAATATATTTGGAAATACATGGGTAATTCCCCAAAGCTGATTTGGGAAGTGTGGTGTTGGCCTTACTGTGGTTCAGAAGGCGTTGGGTGAAATGGTTGGCAACTGTCGCTATTTTTTCTCTTCTGTTACATGACTGCAGCCATACCTCTCCACTGTCCTGATGTCTAGACACTGTCCAGATGTGTGGTTCATATGTTTGGTCTGTTCCCCATAACAGTTGTGAGTTTCTGACAAATCGCTGGGATGATGGCAGCATTGACATCAGTAAATTATGATATTCATTTGTGTTTCAGACCTGGTATCTATCAGGACTTATATGTTAAATAAAACCATGCTACTCTAGTAGACTTCTATGTGTATAACAGCCATATTTCAAAGATGTCACTATTGTTTGACCTTTATCCCCCCTTCTCAGTCTTTTTGCAGATGTCTTGCAGTAAGAGGTTGTTTATTTATATATATATATATATATATATATATATATATATATATATATATATAGATAGATATATAGGTATATAATATAGATATATACACATATATGTGCATATATCTATACACACACGCACACACACACACACATATATATATATATATATATATATATATTTGTATTTATATATACGTGTATATGCATATGAGTACTATGCATATATATATATATATATATATATGTATATATATATATATATATATATATATATATATATTTCCCTTACGTTAAATGACTGTAGTGAATTATATGTTTGTAATAACATCACCAATTTCTACAGCTCAGATGGTGTTGAGGTATGCTGCTGTGATTGGGGTGCACAGGGTCCTGGGTTCAAGACTAGTAAGTGGTGACTTTTTTCATTAATGTTAAATGACTAGAATGCAGTATATGTTTGCCAAAGCATTACAAATTTCCATAGCTCAGATAGTGTAGTGGTACATTTCTGTGATTGTAGTGCCAGCCTCCTGGATTTAAGTCATGGCAGGGCTGATTATTTTGTTACTGGGCAGAGCAAGAGCTGATGGAAACCCAGTGATTAAGACACTTTTAAGCAGTTGTAAGTGGGTTTGCAAGGTTTTGTGCAGAGGTAAGTGATGCTAATATTTGGTTAAGCCCTCTTAGCTTCACTTAGCACCGGCTATTCCCGCTTACAGCAGCTAGGCATAGCTGAACAGTGCTAACCATTGCTCAGTTTTAATTTTTAGGGAATATCACACTAATGACTTAATTAATCATTACTGACATATTAGTAAGTGTATATGATTTACTTTACATGACATCCCTCGTTGTGCTTTCATTACATTGCCATGAGGTGTGACTGTACTTTATGCAACACTTGTGTCTACATGGGTCATTTCACATGTTATATGCACTCCCACTTACATTGTAGACCAGCTACACTACCCTGGTTGACAAATATCACTTACTACATAATTTAACTTTAAAATAATAATTTTAACACTTCTTTACCTGTAAAAATAAAGTGCCTCACTTGGTACTCAAACCATGAATGCCTGCATATAATGCCTGGACTCTAACCACTATGCTATCTTGGCATGAAGATTTTAGCTGTATATTTTTATTTATCTCCTATGGGATGTTTAAACAATGCTGAGTAGAGGGGCATAACGCGCACACCTGCTCAGCTACACTTAAACATACCTTAGGATGTAAAAAAAAGAAATTTAATAATCCCATTTTATTTACATGTATCTATACGCCTTGTCAGTCACAGTAAGGGAAAATGTAAAAGGACACATAGAGGCAGATTTAAATTATTGCCCTTACAAACTTAGGAAGTGTGACTGTGGTTTTCTAGCAAATCATTGGCACATCATTCGGGGTTTAAGTCAAAACATACTGACAGACAGTTGAGTTTCTGACTTCATACCCTTGAGGACATCTGTGCTAATGTAAACATTTTATTCTATCAACTTTCTTGGTTAGTAAGTGCAATATGTAAAAAGTGTCCCTATTTTTGTGCCTTTGCCCACCCATTATTTGTAGCTTTGTACAACTTTCTTGCTCTAGGAGGTTGAGAGGTATGTGAGGCAGGGATCTGGGCATTCTGCGGAAACCTGTACAGTGGAGGGGTATGGCTGTACTGCACTTTTGCAATGCAGTGTGTGTGTGACAGAACCTGTCAATTACCCCCTGTACTGATTTCTTGCTACCCTGTCCATTTCCATGTCCACGGACACTGAAATACTCATTTTATTTGATTTCAGTGTCTGCAGACAACAAAATGCTTTTAAAAAGTGCCATACAGCACTTTCTGAGTGCAGGGGGTGTGTTAAATGTGTGTGCACTGTTTAAACACACCTTCCTGCACTCAGTAGTGTTTATGTCTATTTTGCCTTAGCAGCAGCTCGCCTTCATGAATATGCAAACTAAGGGTAAATGGACATGGTTCCATCCATGCAGGAATAGCACTATTTTTGCACGGAGTTTATTGGATCCAGGGGACTATATTATTATTATGTGAACATTTGTAATTAGTAGACCTCATGCATGAGACATTCATGCAGTTCTACTGCAGCAGATTACTGGTACATCATTTAAGAGAGACACTAGAAAGTGAGGCTATACATTGCAGTATCCAACTTCAGACTTGTCTGTATCCTAACAGCAAATGTGGTTTGTTCGCTCATCCCCCCCAAAACAGTAATGTCCAGTTGTAACTGCCATAACAGTAACTCATTTATGCTACTCCTAAACCCATGGTATATGGATACTTGTCACAGTTATTATCCTGCACATTTTCAGGACAATAATATAGAATTAATTATACATTGTATGTGTTAGGTAACTGATGAATAGCAGTGTACATTTTTATGCCGGTGGCTGTGTGATGAATTACCTCAGATCTGGCAAGCTGATTCTGTGGCCAAAAGGACTAAGGCAGCCATCCTGTCTGATGAAGCTGTAATGTTGTTGGGGGTTCTAATATTGATATAAGTAGAGGTTTTGGAGATGTACTAGCAATAGGTTGTGTTTTACAGACTGTGATTCTGTGTCCCATACTGCTTTCATCTTTGTCTTGTTTTAATTCTACATTGGTGCAGTGTGCTGCATGTATAAAACCTTTTTGATAAGGCTTAGTCTGTTTGTGTGTAGTGCAGCATTGCAGAAACAGTGAAAGAGGAAATAGGATTTATGTCAGACCACCAACCACAGACACCATTTACATGCAATTATTGCCATTAGTCATTGGGAAATCACAGCCTAGAGTAGAGATAGGAGTGGGCTATAGTAGCAGGTACATATACATGTGAGCAATTCCCCTTAAGTTTGCACATTGCTTACCAACACACAAAGAAGTAAAACAAGGCAAATGCGCATGTGTGCACACGGGTCTATATTAGATCCAAGAATGCTTAAATATTTGAATTTCTAAAGGTCGACCTTTAGAGATTGAACAGTTAACAGTTCGAATATTTTTAAAAATTAAAAAAAAAAACTAAAGGGTTTAAGCAAGCCCCCCACATCCCACACTACTTAAATATACCAACTCCAAGATTGCGCTACAGTGTAGAGAATGGGAAATTTCTCAATTCCGTACTGTAGTTCACCGAAGTGTGATCTCGGAGTTGGTATATTTAAGTAGTGGGGTGGGCAGGGGGGCCCCTGCCCTACACTTTGTCCCCCTCCCAATGTCGCGCAACCCTGGGAGTTGTATATATAGTTTGGGGGGTGCAGCCCTACATGGGGAGGGGGAAATTGGGAAAAGTTTCCTTAAAGAAGTGATGAAATGAATATATATATATATATATATATATATATATATATATATATATATATTCACAGATATATAAATATCTATCTCTTTAGATAGATAGATAGATAGATAGACAGATAGATAGATAAATATATATGTGTGTGTCCTTAGTGCCCTACATACCTCTCATACTCTTAGAGCAAGAAATCTGGGCAAAGCCAGAAATAATGGCGGGACAAAGGACCAAAAATAGGGACAAGTTTTAAATATTGTTCTTACAAACTTAGAAATTAGTGTAACAGGCATTGCATTAACATGAATTTTCTGAGGGATATGATGTCTGAAAATCAGATGTCTGCCATTATTTTCTGACTTTATTTCTCAATGATTTTCCATTGATTTTCCAGAAAAACACAATTTTGTGAGAAACAGACCAAAAATATGAGTCAAACATCTGGATATTCTGTGAATATCTGGACAGTTGAGAGGTGTGGTGCCCTATAATTCTCAGACCCCATGTCTCCCCTAAGACTACATGTTGTAACATTGCAAATTGAGGGCACAGTATAAGTATATGTACATGCATTGACAAGCCATCCATTTGTTTCCCCACCAGCAACAACACAAACAATCACAACAACCCTGGGTCACCTTGATGTTTTCCACACATATATGAACCACTGTGCAAGTTATAATATATAATGTTGTGATTGTTGGCCTTGTTGTTGGCGGCAATAATAATGACATCTCCAACTTCTGTCCCATTGCTATCTTACCCCTACTTAAAAACTCCTCGAAAAATGCATCCACCTACAACTCCTACCCTACCTTACAAATAATAACCTTCTTATTCGCACCCAGCATGGATTTTGTCCCAGCCATAGCACCACAACAGCCCTCCTCACCTTCATAGAAACCATAAACATAGCCCATGACTTTGGTCACATTGTATGTACCCTCCTACTAGACTTCTCGAAGGCCTTTGATGCCATCTCTCATACCCTTCTTCTTACTAAACTCTCTAAACTAAATCTATCCCACTCCTCTATTAACTGGTTCACCAGTTACCTATCAAATAGGCAACAAACAGTTAAGTGGAAAAACGCTATTTCACCATTCCAAAACACACTCACAGGTGTGCCCAAGGCTCAATTCTAGGCCCCCTTCTATTTAATATTTTCATTAATGACTTCTACATGCCATCCCTAATGTTAACCTCATCCAATATGCAGATTAATTGATAATAATCTGTTCTGCAGCCTCCACTTCTGCACTAATAAAATTAACCCAAGATGCCTTCTCTTCCACAGAACAATGGATGCTAGAAAACCATCTAGCACTAAATGCTACTAAAACTAAACTAATATATTTCCCCCCTCTAAAAGTATTACCCTAGACAAAAACTCTTTCTCTATTACCAGCGAAAAATAACACTCCTCTTGAAACAATCTCTACTAACAAATTATTAGGAATCCTCATTGATGACCAACTAAAACTTTCATAGCCATCTCCAGGTAAACATAAAGAAAACTCACAAGAAACTAGACATGCTTTATTGCCAGTACCATTTAATCTCTCCCTCCACCAGACTCATTCTTGCTAAAACATACCTCATCCCTTCCCTCCTGTATGGTGCCTCTATCCTTACCAATCTGCAATCCTCCCTCAAATCAAAACTCTCCTCCTGTTACTATAACATTTCAACATTTGCAACTGGCCACAGATCCAATACCCATCACTGCATCTCCCTGCACCAACTGAACTGGCTTGAACTGCCCAATTATATTACCTATATGCAACTTATCCAAGCACACAAACTTATTTTTAAACCCTGTCTCTGCCCCTCTCTTGCCTCTACCTTCAAAATACATCTTCCTAACAGATGCCTATGATCTAACTTCCAAAATCTAATAGAACTTCATAAACCTACCTGACCTCCTGGCAAACATCTTATTTCCTTCTGCTTAGCATACCACTGGAATTCTCTCCCACCTCTTATCCATACCACTAACAATCTCTCTATCTTTAAAACTCTTCTTCACTCACACTTAATCTCACAATGGGAATGCTCCTGCTCTCATCCTACATAACATCCCTAACTATAATTTCTTCCTTTATCAAACATATCTGCCAATAGCCTCCTTTAGCTTATAATTTCCTGAAGGAACTGACACTCTTTTATACTTCCTTAAATTTGTTTATAATGAGGTTTTTCATGCATTTTCCCCATCAAATGCCACTTTATTGCAACTATTGTTAACACTGTGATTTTTTTCTAATGTCTCATTAAGCATTTTGTAACTTAGAAATTTTGTAACAGTTATTTTGTTATTTTGCAATTCTGTTATTTACTATTATATACCATTTGTATTTCTGGAGCTTTTCTCTTCAGGACTCAATTAATAATGGGCTCCTTGTGGCCCAACGGACCACCCTGGTAAACAAACTGCAAATAAATAAATAAAATTAAATTGTGTGTTCCCTCATGGACAGGGCCAGTCGATGGTGCTCAGAGGCTTACTCATGCAAATGCAAATAGAGCATTTGCTCATTAAAAGTATTGTTGCTACACAGCTAGTCTACTAAACAGTATTCATCTGGTAGGCTACTAGCGTCAGATGATACTATGAGGCAATGTGACTATGCAGGCTTCCAAAGATGTTCAACACATGGCTTGGTTATGCATCTAGTATAAGTTCACCTGGAGTCCTATTGAAATCAAACATGTGCTGTGGCACATGTGTTAAATCTGTGATATGTCAGCTGCAGTCCTAGATAAGTTTATCTCACCCGAGTTAACCTTGTGTGTGTTGTGTGTGTGTGTGTGTGTGTGTGTGTGTGTGTGTGTGTGTGTGTGTGTGTGTGTGTGTGTGTGTGTGTGTGTGTGTGTGTGTGTGTGTGTGTGTGTCACATTGACTTCCTAAATCTCATGGTTTGTCACTGTTTTGGTGCTTACAGAACCATTCAGCCATGTCATCTACCATATGATCACCTGCAGTCTTGGTAAAGTCAAACTTGTGCTGTGGCACGTGCATTAAGTACTGTGACCTGTAGTCTGAAAACTTAGATATGTAGAGTTTCTATGCTCACTGTAGTCATCTGTGTGTGTTTATGTGTGTGAGCTCTTGGTGGATGTTGTACAGAGGATCTTACAGTAGCCTAAGGGGCACTGTCCTCTTTTCATCAACAGACACTGCTGATGTCATCAGTGATATCAGATTATTGGATATGTATACATGACAACAGGCCATGGTCACACACTGGCCTGACAGATGGGTAGATGTCTCCTCATCCTATATAAGACAGACAACAGTGACATTCCAGTTATTGTATGCATAAACATCATGGCATCTATTTGCAAGGGTGATGGACAGGTTGACACATTAGATTGCATTGGAGTCCTCACAGACTATGATGTTTATGGATGATATTGTGATCTGTATTAAGTGTAGGGAACAGGTTTAGGATACCCAGAAGAGGTGGAGATATGCTCTACAGAGGGGATGATTGAAGATCAGCTGGACTAAGACAGATTATAAGTGGGTGAATAAGATATCTGGAATGGTTAAGATGCAGGGAGTACAGTCAGCAAAGGCATATGATGTGAAATACTTTGGATCAACAGTTCATAGTAATGATGAGTGTGGAAAACAGGTGAAGAAGAGCATGCAGGGTGGAGTGGGTAGAGAAGAGTGTCAGGAGTGATTTCTGACAGATAGGAACCAATAAGAGTGAAAGGGAAGGTCTACAAGATGGTAGTGAGGCCAGCTATGTCATATGGCTTGCAGATGGGGCCACTGTCAAAAAGACAG
Source organism: Protopterus annectens (assembly GCF_019279795.1). Lineage (NCBI taxonomy): Eukaryota > Metazoa > Chordata > Ceratodontiformes > Protopteridae > Protopterus > Protopterus annectens. The sequence continues at coordinate 1,235,305,943 of NC_056733.1, read as the reverse complement.
GTGTCACAACATGTGTTGGCAGAGTCCCAGATGTTACAATTTGCATTGTGTATGCTGAGGATGGACAGTAGTACTCACAATTTATTAGAGTGTCAGTTCAGGTTGTATGGTTTGGAGACAAATACGTGGTGGTGGGATTATGTTGGTTTGGACATGTGCTGAGGAGTGATGCTTGGTATATTGGGAGAAGGATATTAAAATGGAGCTGCCAGGTAAGAGAAAAATAGTAAGGTCTATGTAAGGTTTATGGATATGGTGGCAGAGGACATGCAAGTGGTTGGTGTGATAGAGCAAGATACAGAAGACGCATAGAAATGGAAGCAAATGATCTGCTATGGTGAGCCTTAATGATACTATCCAAAATAACAGCATGAAGCATCAGAGACTATCCATGTGCAACTAAGAGTGGGTAAAACTGCCTTCCAGTTTATAGCCTGCTACAGACCACCCTCCCAAACCCAGGAACGGCCTTCCTGAGAACACTGGAAAATAAGGTCTCCTAACACTATATTGGGTGACTTCAACTACCCAAGCATAGACTGGGAAAACATACTGACTGGTAAGATCAGACCATAAACTAATCTCACTGGATATTCAGAAAATCACAGTGCTGAGGTAGAATCCGAGAATAATTGCACAGGACACTAAGGATAATGAAGTCACAGACATTGCCAACATCAGCTGACAGGTTCAGCACAAACTTCTCTGACATCTCAGATGCTCAGGTAAGCTGGATCCCACCCAGGGTCCACACAGCCTACCAATATAAACCCCTAGGCTCAAACAGATGCCATATGGCAGATAGCCTAGTATAAACCTATGAACCTATGAACCTATGAAGAAGATAACAAATCTGTGTTTGGAGAAACTCCATCTGTACACTTGCAGTATGGCTGTATAGTAGGAGTATCTATTTGAATGTTGGCATATCTGGACTCAATTTAGGCTGTAACAGTATGTCTTTGTATTATATGTTCTGGATTCTCTACAGAGGCTGTAACACTGCCCTCATGCATGCAGAAATGTCAATACTCTTGCTTTCAAATACAATTGGCTGCTGCTATGTAGCAAAGCAGCTCTAGCTGTCAGAACCTCTGTTGCATAACAAGCAGCAATTTACCCATTTACCTATCAATAACAGAGGTACAGATCCACCTTACAAAGGACCTCATAATGTACACTTCATAGATTAGTCACCTGAAAATAGCAGTCAGATCACATATACCCATCCTTTTTTGCATTGTCTGTGCAGATACCAGGTTCAAACCTCCCATTATCACCTGTCATTTCCCATCTGTTTCCCCTGCAAGCATAGTTGACATGAGGTTTTGACTCAGTACATATAATGCCTCGTGGACTGAAAAGCTTGTATCTCCTGCATCACTGAAGCACAATTTTCAAGAGATCCACCTATAGTATGAATCTGGAATCATTGTCCTCTTGCTTCCAGAAGAGTAATACTAAACAGGTTGTCCACTTACACACCTCGACTCCTACTCACAGTATGCACCCAACACAAACCATCATGAGCAGAGGTTCTACCCACAAACCAACCTAAACAGTGGACACATCCTAAACACAATCAGGCCACAAGAAGACAATACACATAAGAAATATCATCACCACTTTCTCACCATAGACATGCTTAGGGTAATTAGCACGTATTCCAAAGGTTTTCATAATAGTTGACTGTATAGTAACATGTACAGATGCAACAATCACCAGCTTAAACAAGGATACGTTTAGTGTTAGCTGTGTGGCAGACATAATCATCACAGCACACATGCAATCAAGTCTCTCAACAACAAGTCCCACTCAATACAGCATACTTCATTTTGGTATGCACAACTTGAGATGTGACTATGAAATAATGAACACAGGCATGATTGAACTATCTAAATATAGGTCCCGGCCAGGTATATACCTGTGCTTGAGTAACATTATACCCTTGCCTGGGATGATACCACTATATAAAGAAAAACAGATTCTCTGAACTTGCCTAAGTTTCTGGTGTCATCCTAAGGTGACACAGTGCCTGTCAGTGTGGGATGACATGGTGGATAGAGCACAGCTTTGCCAGACATAAGGCAGTTGACGGCACCATAATCCCTTAGTTAAGCAAGGCCACAAAAGCAGAATAACCAATGTGAAAAAGTACAACTCCAACAAAGTAAGGGCCATGCTGCTAAACCCTTGGAGTTCACATCACAAACTGCACTCTCTGTAAGCACTCTTCACAGTGAAGATGTTGATGTCTGTGTAGTCACAAAAAACTGGTTCAAGGCTGCTGTAAGTACTTCAGGCTTGCAAGGCTACAATGCCTTCCAAACATCTAGACAGCAAATGGAAGTTGCATGAACCACAGGAGGTGTCGTATATATTTACATTGGAGATTAATTCACCTCAAGACTGTTTAGAGAAGATAACTATATGGAGTTATTCTATGTACAACATACTGTTGATAGGAAACCCTTTCATGTTATCACCATTAATAGGTCACTGTCCATAAACATGAAAGGCAACACAGTCTATATATCACTACATGAAACAATTAAAGTGGAAAAAAACAACCCAGGCAGGGGTGAGTGAAAGTATCCATCCATTGATTGGGATAATTATAGGACAACAAACTCACTTGCACAATATTACCTACATTTTGTGAACTGAAATGCCATAGAAGAAATAGTGCATCATCCCACAAGGTTATCTCATATTCCAGACCTGTACTTCAACAGTATGAGTGAACAATGTAATAGCACATGTGTAGTGCCTGCTATGTTAACCCAACCATAAGGTGGTATGTTTTAAAGTTGATATAGCTACTAAACTCCCCAAAAGAGGATTCAGGTTCAAAAACATCATCCAAGGTAACTACACCCTCCTAAAGGATGGTCTAATCTACTTCCAAGACACAGTTTCTACAAAGGACATTGACAGCTATAATAACTTACTCCTGATGCCCTAGATCCTCTGGAAAATACAAACCATACTGGTGGATGTCTGTCATTACTACATTATACAGTAAGTGAAAGAAGACACTGTTTACAAATACAATATCAAGAAACCAGGACTGGAAGGCCACTCTCCTCAACATAAACACTCAAAGAAGACACCTTCAAAAACCCTCACAGAGCAACTATGCTAATATTTTAGACAGCAACGTATCCAGGGATAACCATAAGGCCTTCCTCATGTACATCTACAAACTGATGTATATAACTTAGATGTATTTGGATCCAGTTGTGTATGGGAGAGCACACACACTGACCCAGTGTAAATTCCAAACCTGCGAGCATGCATGTTTGACTGAAGTGCCACCACTGCCACCACCAAACCTACTACAAACCATGTATGCAACATCATCTCCAACCTGTGGTATCTACAATTAGAAAGTTATCACTGCCCTCTACAAGGATAGGATCACAGTCTCCATGGGACCAGATGGCATTCCAGCCTGTGTTTTTCATGTGCTTCAACAGTGATCTACTCTCCTAGGCCCCATATTCAACCACAGTTTGAATACTGCTGTTGTCAGCAATGAATGGAATATAGTGACCATTTTCCAACCAAACAAGGGATGATTGGCAAATTACAAGTGTAATTATAGCACCATGACATTATGCAATGTCTGCCATAAAGCAATGGATACAATTTGCATGCATCTCAGACACAAAGAAATAGGTGACCTCCAAACACTAGATGTATTCCAGTTAGGTGTTCTTCAGGGTATCTTGTGGCTGCAAAACCTGGTGGTATTCAATACTGTGACCAGAGACATACACAAAGTCAAAGCTGTGCACACATCCTATTGTAACTTGGCCAAGGCCTTCAACATATTCCAACATTTGGTCTCAGTGGGAAACTAACCAAGGTGAATATCAAATTCTATGTTATCAGTTGGTTTGCCAATGTGATCACAGACCAACAACATTCAATCAGAGTGCAAGACTTCACCTCAAGCAGTAAACATATCACCTGTGCGGTAATAGAAGTGTCAGTGCTGTGGCCCCTCATGTTTGACATATACGTCTCTGAAGTCCTGAACAAAACAGATGGTCTGTAGCACTAATGACTACTTACAAAGCCATGGGTGTTACATGAACTGCACAGAAATGCATCAGCATACCCTGTGGTAATAATATATGTTCCTTCTTATTTTAAAATAACCACAAGTACACTATTCCCCGCTTTTGTATTGATAGATCTTGGAACACATGTCGACTGCAACCTGGGTCTACTGTGAGGAGGTAGGTATTCTGCATCTTACATCTGATTAGCAATGGCATTACATCAATAGCAATATAGGTTATCAATCCCCTATACTCATCCCTCATCATCCATATTAATGAATATAATTCTCCCTTTGATATGTCTGAGTAATAAAACATTAGAGGGTCTCCAACACGTCTTCTGTGGGCAGACTGACATAGCTGTCACTGTGTGTAGTATTATATAGATAACTTTGAGGCAGATTATATATGCCTTACAGGGCTATCTGTGGCCAAAATGCAACGAAAATGCTGCACATCCATAAGTAATGTGGGACTAGAGTTACCTGTTTTAGGGACCTCAGTGTACACTATGACATACATAGGACAGCTGGAGAGACAGATACATCTCTTAAAGGTTGTCACTCCTCTGCAGTAGGCTTCAAATCCATGTCAAGCAAATCACCTCCATTACCCTGTTGAAAGACAGACTGGATGACTTGCTGTGAAAATGTTATCTGCCAAGGATCACTGCTGCTTCTCTTTTGGACATGGGTGGTCATTGCTAGACAAAACTTGTCCATGCATTATATCTGTCTTGGAATATTATATTGTGGTATAATGGCTATGCTTCTGAACACCATCAGGTCAATACCCTAGTCACATCCTATGGCGATGTACATGCAAAAAGGAACATTATTATACTATATTACCATTCTGATGACACTTGTCTTCAGTTCTGACATACAATCCTGAGCTCTGAATCTGATGAGTTGACTTTGGATGTGCACCCATACATTTGTACTAAACAAACCTTATAGAGAAAGTCAGATATAGTAATGAGACATTTAATTGTCTGACTTCACAGCCCTTACAAAAGCATCTACTATAAAATAGATACATTATTATGCTAGCAACTGTCCAAGTGGCTACATACAATCTAAATGACAGGTACAAATATCAGCTAAACAGCACAAATGATGGTAATAAAGTCATATTAATATAGATAGTCAACCTGTGCATCAGACACATAACTTTAGTATCCCTGAATCCAAAAGACAGATGACAGGGATGTGGCACAGTTATCATTTGTACAGAGTCTTGTGTGGATGCAGGAGGCCTAGGCTGGCACAAAAGTGGCTCTGACAGGAGTTGCACTAGCACCTCCACACCCAAGGTCAGATGCTGTGCTACTACCTGAAGGTGACCAATGTCTGCTGGACGTGCTCCCTTCACTGGAATACCCAGGACCATGTCCCTATGGCCTGCTACATCTGAATGTGGACATTACATGCCCTGCTGTAGCAGTGGATGTGCTGTCACTATGGGAGTGTGATCGGTCATGGCCACATTGGCTCTCAGCAGATGTAGTTGCTGACCTATGCCCACACGGCTGGCACTCCCCTCCCAATAGACATTCCATCACAGATAATATGTGTTCCATGACAGATACTCTGTGCTTCCTCACAGACCCATCCCATTCCAATGTGTCATTCAGCGATCCAGGAAATCAACAACTCGGTGGAGGCAGTCACTGATGTCAGACCGTGCTGCATCTATAACCCTGAGCATTCTCCTGGAGGTTCTTTCAGAGCATGCCTGTGCCTCCATGACAGCCCGAAACATATGTTGAGTGACACATGGTGAGATACCTGCAACAGGTTGGGAAGGGACAGTAGGCCTCCTTCGAGCACCCCTATCAGTCCGCCTGTGTGGCACCTCACCAACAGTTTGGCTATGTCCAGTATCAACAGTCACTGAAGGCACAGTAGTAGCCACACTTCCCTGGTCAATGTCCTCACCCTTCAACTGTCCAATATCTATAGCCTTGGTGGACTGGGAATGCATAGACATACTGCCTGTGTCTGGTGATAATGACGGGGATTGCTTGATGTCAACCTCTGTATCAGAATCAGCCTCTGCAACCCCTGGCTGTGTCTCACTTTGGCCACCATCGTCATCAGAGTCTGATGAAACACTGACATCTGTTGGCATAGGGGACACAGAACCACTTCTATGTTCACCTGTGATAAAAGAAAGGAAAACAGGAATACATTAATTCCTGCAGTACTATGCTGCAATATATGTTAAGCAATTTACACTGCTGTCATTATTACAGGCATTCATATACCTCACAACCTCTTAGTGCTAGAAATGTGGACAAAGCTGGGAATAATGGGTGGACAAAGGCCCAAACATAGGTAGCATTGTGACATATTGCCCTTACAAACCTGGATAGGTGATAGAATAGCAGGTATTGCTTCACCATGACATTTCTGATGGGTATGCAGTCTGAATGTGAAATCTCTGTCATTATTTTAAGTGCCCAATTTTTAATGATTTGTCAATAGTTTGCAACTCAATCACTATGATCTTAAATATGAGCCAGAGGTATGATTCACATATCTGGACATTCTGCAAATATTTGTATAGTTGACAAGTTTGCAGACATACAGTAAGCCATAAAGCAGGCCTGAGATGAGACTTAGCAGATATGTTGGAATATATCTACATTACTGTCATAAACTGCAGGATCTCTATATTTGTGGATTCCTGATGGTTCTGAAAAAAAGTAAAGGGAGAGGTAATGGATCCAGCACCACATTTAATAGTATAACTGGGGGTAATACTTTTAATAATCTATATCTATAGTAACTGCAATGTTAAGAAGAATGTGGCTGACAATCTCTAAATGACCTTAAAACTGCAGCTATTTTAAATACCCCCACCAAAACAAACAAACTGGCACACATATAAACTATATAAACGATTACAGAATGAATGTAACAATATTCTACTGATGATCTAACAATGCCTACCTGGAAGCTCAAGCTCTTTCTGAGACATAGGAGTGGCACCCATGTCCTGAATGTATTGGCTAATGAGCTGTCCTGTGTGGCAATGTTTTCCAAGAATTTCTTGGTGGTGGTGAGAGGTTGTTCTGCTGCAGACCCACCACAGGTGACCTGATGATTACATGCCACTTCAGCAGCAGACCTCATAGCAGCATGAATCATGTCCATGGCCCTGTGTTGCACCTGTTCATAGCTGTGATTGTGTTGTCCAATTGCATTGACATTTTGGACCAAATCGGCCCACAAGGCTGCAAGTTCTGACATATTGGCCCACCCTCTGGGTATCAGGACTGTATGATGTTGGTGTAATGCTTCAATTATGAGGTCATTCTCTGCCTCAGAAAATGGGGGCCTATGGTGAGAGGGCATATTGTCTCCTGAAAGACAAACTAATGATAACACATATAATGATCACATAAGTACAAATAAACTTTGTACAGATAAAGCAGTGCATGAAGGCTTTCAGTATTCACCACTTGATTATAACTTAAGGGTTCAGCAGTGGTCAACAAATAACATGGGGGCTACAAAACAAAGAGAGTAGCGTGACGAACATATCCTTGTTTGTGCCATAACAGATACTCACTTATGCTCACACATCCAACACAACCATCCATTCTAGTTTGTGTCATAGAACTCACCCCCACCCTCAAAAAAAAAAACAAACAAAAATAACAGGCTATGGGACAAATGTGCTAGGCAAACTACAGTGTAATGTTAAAAGTGCTCACAAAGGACTTAGCTATGAAATGTGTGCATAGTTATCCCATAGCATTAGACTTTCGGCCTGCTCTAAATCCTCTGTACCTCTCAAATGGCTGGAAAACAAAGCCATATCATGAGTACAGTTCTGACAAATGCTTACTGATTTACTTCATTTTATTCCTAAGTACATTCCAAAATATCCATTATTTAGGTAACATAATGGGTACATACCTGATGGAGTACAATACTCCTCTGTCAAAATATACTGCTCCAAAATAAATATGTAACTGAGTTTGACTTATGAAATAACTCTCATCCACACTGGTTTGCCTAGCTAGACATTTGCCTTTTTATAACAGTGTATAATAGTAATTGATTGGATCTGACCTAGTCTGTGCTTCAGAGATGCTAACTGCAGCATACACTGCTGAATTGCATGCTAATCAACCAATCCCGTGGAGCTACTCAACAAGATATAAGACATCAATGTAGATACCATGCCCTTTCTTATATGTGGAGTGAAAAATAATGGAGTACAGATACAATATAAGTACTGACAGATTGTTAATAGCAGCTACATTTTACATACATTTGTGTGTGCTACAGGCTGAACCAACTTCTGCTGCTACTGTTGCCAATACCCATAGACAGAGATCATGAAGACTTTTCAGGCCGACAATACAGTAAAGGAACTGTGGAACTTCTGGCAGCCTTGAATCAGATACAGAGTCAAATGCAAGGAATCTGTCCCAGTGGAAAATAAGGTATGTATTAAAATTGGTATGTTAGCCACAGGTACCCTTAACAGACTAGCAGGGGACATGTTTGGTGTGTCATAAAGCATCAGCATCAATGATCTTCCAAAAATTCCTGCACGCTGTGCTACAACATGGCAGAAAGCAAATACAAGTTCTGAGGAGAGTGTCACAAGTATGCTACAACTGTAACATATATTACACTACTCTCCAGTGATGTGTGCCATACTTCACAGTCATGTACACAGGAGAACAACACCTGAGGAACATATTAGGCTCTACATTAACCATAAGGTCTACCACTAGAACAACTGCCAAGGCATGTGTAATGTCATGGGAATCACTTGGAACATGTATGCTGGCAACCCTTGCAGTTAGCATGACTTACATATGTGCCACATTCCCCAACTGCACTAGATGTGTGCTATGGGAATATCTCCATGGCCCACTTAGGTGTGGATGCCTGCTATGCACTAGAGTCACGGCTGATGATACCCACTGGAGATAAACACACAGGAACACCTTAATGAGACACACAGACCAACCAGTAATGCCACAGAGCATGTTTTTCAGCTACTGCACTCACAGTGCCAGTGTCTACATACCTCTAGCCAAGGGCATCATTACAATCTACTGACATGTCCCACAATTCTCATAGTATGTGCTAAGCTATCCAAGTTAATATGGTGGAAACAGCTGCAGCAGGATTATCAAGGGGACAGGGGACACATCCTACCGATAATGTCAAGGTCACCGCAGCCACAGGCCAATGATGACTCAGAGGAGGAACCAGCAGCAGGTGTGGTTGTAGGCAGACATAGCCATGCTCATTAAGTCCTTGCATTGGCTATGAGACAAGCTAAAGCACAGAGGCTAAAACCATTCTCCAACATCACAATACATTTATACTAGGGGTGCATTAGAGATAACAGTTCTCAGCCATGACTAAATCATACAACAGGCATGATGCCAGACATGTAGAATAACCAGACCAACACAGTCTTGTTAGTGCCATAGCCAACACAATCTTTGCTTCCCCACCCCCACAAGACAGTCAGTGCTTGTCTGTGACATCCAACCTGTCTTTCCTTAGTTGGCAGCCACATAACATATTATTCCCAGTTAATATATTTGACATTGTAAATGCAGTGATACTGAATGGTGTACACACTGTATGTCCCAGACTACTGGACAGATAACTGATGAATGACCAAGAAACACAGACATGTAAAATAGTGCTGTATATTTGCAAGCAGACATCACAATGGGTTGTGCAATTAGTAAGTCTTTCGGCTTTTCCCTGTTAGGGGTCGCCACAGCAGATCTCTGGTCCACTTATGATTGGCAGTGATTTTTACATTGTCGAGTTGCCAGCCTGGCGCTCAACCTCCAGAGAAGGCTCACCCACACACGCACACACCTACCTGCATGTCTTTTAAATTTCAGTCGATTTCAAGGAGGACATGCAGTACTCCACACAGAAGGCACTACAGCTGAAAATCGAACCAGACAGCCACTTGCTGTGAGGTGACAATGCTAACTACTGCACCACTGTGCAATCAGTAAGTGCAGTATTTTAAAAGTGAAACATTTCACTAAATGGACAGGCAATGTGTAATATTTCATTATGACTACAATATTGTCAGTTTGATTGAGTGCTGGACATCCCACTCAGCTGTACAGATTTTTGCAGAATGTCCAGATGTTGGACTCATATATTTGGTCTGTTTATCATAAAACTGTGGTTTTCTGGCAAATCACTGGCAGCTCATTGAGGACTGAAGTCAGGAAATAATGGCACACATTTGAGTTTCAGACTTCATAGCCATCAAAAAAGTCTTGCTAATGCATAACCTGTTATTGTATCCACTTTATAAGTATGTAAGAGCAATATTTAAAGAGCATCCCTATTTTTATTCCTTTGACCCTCCGTTATTTGTGCATTTGTCCAGATTCCCTAATCTAGGAAGTTGAGATGTATGCTGCTGGATGGCTGTTGCTGCTTGCTACAAAGGTGTATGTATGATACACAGGGTTAAGGCAGCCATCCTGTGTTTGACATGTGCATTGGATGGTGAATTGGATTGTAGAACTATGTGTGGATATTTCCTGTGGAGTAGCATAGTCTAGAAGTGTATGTGATAGATTGATTTTATATTCTGCCTATTATCACTTGCTTTTTATCTCAATATTTGGAGCCACTCTTTGCACATTGCTGTGCATAGTACAAAAGGTGTCAGCTATGCACAGCTGGTTATGTGCACAGCGGCAGTGCACAAACTGTAGAAGTTGACCACTCAGGTAGCAGATGGGACCCAGACATTTAAAATAGACCTGGGATGAATTCTCTTAATGTCAGTCTGCACAGCACAAATCTGGTAAGCGCCATTGTGCTACAGGTAACAGTGAGAATCTCAGGATAAATATGAATGGACTAGATTTTCATGTAACCTCTCCTGTTGCTGCAGATGTTAAGTGTTGGCCTGAAGTTCACATTGTCCTGGACTCTAATACAACAGTTGCAACTTGTATTTTACTAATGTGTCCTTGCATTACATAGCAATGTAATTAGATATACACATGTACTCTTTAATCCTTCTATTGGCAACAGCTGTAAGTCTAGGACTTCCACGGTTAAGGTCCATGGTGCTATTACAGAATACATCTGTCTTTTTTCAGTGGTGCCCCACTTCACATTATAGTCACCATCCATTATAGCAGTTGACCTAGCAGTTCTTATATCTTAAGTATTTTCCTGATGGATGACACTCTAATATTGTCAGTTATGTAGTCCCTCTGGGAATGCTCCTGTACCCATCCTACCTAATTCCTAATACCTATCCCTACTCTATCCTACTCACAATCTCTGCCACAGCTTCAATTCCTCTCTCTAAAATCCCTTTGCCTAAATACATATAGTTGTATTAATTGAACATGAATTTGTTGTTTTTGTAAATATCTTAATTGTATTTTTATTAAATGAACATGAATCTATTGTTTTTTGTGAAAATCTAATAAGTGATTGACTCAGCTCATATATCTCAAGATATGTAAAATTTTGTCCTTCTGTATATTGAATGTTAAACTGTTGTTCTTATATGCTATACTAATACATTGTATATTATCTTTCTGTCTGGAGCTTTTCTCCTCGGGCCTCCATTGAAAATGGGCTACCTTGGCCCAATGGACTTTCCCGGTTAACAAACTGAAATAAATAAATAAATAATTATGATAATATCTGTATTGGTTAACCTCTCTCTATTGGTTCCCATCGTGCAAACATGTTGCTTGTTTTTGCGCAATGCTAAGCACTGTGCACCATTTTCAAATGTTGCAAAATCCAACAGTGTGTGTTCTCCATATCTGCCATAACTGGAATTGGTGGGAAAAGTCATTATACATTGATTTTCATCTGCATTAGACATGGATGGTGTTCAGGGAGAGGTTCTGAGATTTCATTCTCAAAGGTGGAGTGTGCAGGTGTCCAAAGTGTTTGTTGGACTCCTAGTGAATGATTATGGTCTCCAGCTTTTGCAGGACCACTATAATGGATCAGATTACAAATCAGATGCATTGAATAGTTTGGCCCGGGATTTATCTAGTGTTATTGGTGTCCTCTGCACTGGAGAACAGTGTAGGAATCACTACCGAGACCTCAGGATGAGGAAGAGGGATACCCTCAATCATTGGATCGAGGAATGCAGAACTGATGGTATTCTACAGATGTGTAAGTATGCCTTATTGGCACTGCTTGTAGGAGGTAGCAGCTGCATTTTTTCATGATTGGTGTTCTTAATGGTATTATGTTGTGTTCTGTTATTCCCACAGTTAATGCGGATCTATCACTGAATGTATGAACATATGAGGAAAGATTGAGAAGGATGTGAGATGCAAGTGTTATACATGCTTCCAAACAGTACTGTTATTTCAGCATTAGGAGTAAGCACAGCTTATTGTGGCAAACACTTGTATCACATTGATTATGCAGTTGTCCATTGTAAAGCAAATGTATGCGTGCATTAGTATTTTAGTTAAAACAATAGCCCAGTATTACAGAGAAGACAGGAGTTGTAATTTGGAAAACCACACTTCCAAACTATACAGTACTTGTTTATGTTGACATAAATATTGCAATGTAAAGTATGACTTATATACCAGGGACAACAAGAGCATGCTGCAGATTGTTATTATTATAGCAGTTAACCTGTATCAATAAAGTGTGAAAGAGAAGAGTGTGTGCATTATGCTGTAGTCCATTACATTACTCACTGCTTGTGGGTTCGAATGCCACACTCCCCAAATTTTAAATCAGTTCTTTACAATACTGTTTTAGGCTGTCAATGAAAGTACAGTACTATTACGTATTCATAATGATAACATTAGAAGTGCAGACCTTTATGGGTGTGGCTCGGATGGCCTGCTGTCAAATATAATCAGAGTACATGGAACATGCATATGTGCAATATATTCACCCATGAATGATTGCTGGATGCGATCTTATCTGAACTATAGTGAATATGTATTAACAACAGTGTAGTATTCAAAGTAATAAAGGTATTTATTAACATTTGATAGTGTTAAAAGTAAAATGTAACAGAATATAGTAAATTATTTGTAGAAAGTTTTGTATATTATCTGTGTGGTTACTAACATTCTTTCTTTGTCTTTCTCACCCCACACCTTCTCTTTGTTTGTTGTTTATGTAATTCTTATTTTTTCTTATTTTTTTGTATTATTATTATATTATGTATATAATTATATTTTTCATTATCATAATTATTTTATTATCTATGTTTTATTATGTATAATTTTCTATTGTTATTCTGTTAAATCCATTTTCATTTATTATTTATCATTGTGTTTGTAATTATATTATTTATTTTTATATTAATTTATTATATGTTTACATTTTATTTAATGCTATTCTGTCCATTACTTTGTGCTATGTTTTATTTCATTATGGAAATTTAATTGTATTTATGTTATTACTACAGCACAGCAGGGTAGGCCGGTTCCATGTGGTCCACTTACACTCCTTCCACTGGCTATGGCACCAAGCCCCAGCACTTCTGGGCTGCAGCCTGGTGGTACCCCCTGCTGCTTCTGCCCTACTTGGACCTTTAGGTAGTTCTGCCTCAGAGGATAGGCCTGTGCTTCCCTCTGGGAGCAGAGGCAGATGGGGTGATTTTGTCACCAAGCTGAACTGCCAGGTCTGGTGCCTAGGACTGCGTGCCACACATATGGTGCATGCCTATGCTGAGTGGAGACACTGCTCTCCATCATCATCCTGAATAACACAAAGACACACAGATGCCAGACACTGCAATGATCAATACAGTGCTGTGACAGTGATGGCAGTCCAGTGGGTGAGGACTCAATTTTCACTGTGACCAAACATGACATCCATATGTTCACGATTCCCCCACCCCAACCGAGGTGTTCACCCCCCTCTTGTATCCTTTACCAACCCTGTCTCTTCTGTTGTACCTCTTGTCTGTCTACAATTACTGCCTCACCTTCCCAACGTGCCTGCCACAGACTTGCTTATGTCCCTTCCCCAACATTCCACTCTCTCCTTAATAAAAAAAGGACACCTGCCCCAATAAAATATCAGGTCTATATTATAAGATTGACGGTTGAAAACATGGAACACCATATGGTCGATGTCTTCAAACATCGAACTTATAAAAAAACAAAAAAAAAAACAAAAAAAAAGATAAAAGTACCCTAACGGGTTTAAGCAGGGGGACAAGCCCCCCCTGTACCCCCCGCTACTTAACTATACCAACTCAAAGACCGCACTACACTGCAGTAAAAGGAAATCTCCCCTTACAGAGATTTCCATTTACACAATCGATGTTGTACGCTTTCGCTATTCTCATGTCGACAATATAAGCTTTGATATTGTCGGCTTTTGAGAATATAATATAAACCCTAAAACATCATCCCATACATAGATCTCCATTTCACACATGTATCTACTTGACACAATTTGGTCTAATTGGCATCGCAACACAACTATGTTGTTGTCATCCCTCTCTCTGGAAGTGACAGTCTAAATTCAGCTAATAATCTGTACATGTGCTCAGTTGTTACTGCTGAAGAAATGGATAGTAATGGTCCTTACCTATACCCTTCCTACACATTCCTGCCTTCCTTTCACTTTGTTTTTCCCCCTGCTTGCTCCCCACATTTTTTTAAAGAATAATTATGTGATGGTGCAATGGTAAAAAGGAGCTTATTAACTTTTATTGGATTCCAATATCATCTAGCATCATGCATTTCATCATTACTGCACTGAATGCATACACAGCTGATGACACAGATTCATAAATATCACAATTTATAATCTTGATGTACACATACAAGTATTTGAACTGATAGATGCACCTGTATTTGAAACCAGTACCATCTGAACCAAAACAAAATGCCATCAATGCATTTAACAGATCATGCTACAGAGTCAGTTGATTAGCAGATGTATTCTACACATTGTATAGATAATTGCACAAAAAGCTGCTGTTACATACACCTGCTACATAAGTAAATCTATTAATAATAATGCGATACCTGTTATTATATCATGTTTCTAAGTTTGTAAGACCAGCATTTACAACATATCCCTTTAGTGATGGCCCCTTGTCCCCCCATTGTGTATGGCATTGTCCAGATGTATTGCTATACTCAGTTGACAGGTATGTTCTTATTATTCAATTAATATTTTATCAGCCTTGCTGAGCAATGCTGCATGATATGCAGCATTGCGCAAACATGCTTTATTGAGAATATGTGACAATTACTATTGATTGTTTATAATACATAGACCAATTAACTGACTCTGTGGCTGGATGGGTTAATGCATTGTTGATGAAGTCAGATGGTAATGGGTTCAAAACAGAGTGTCAGTATAATTTTTACAAGTGTGTATTATACTTTTACATACATTCACTGATGCTGCTGCTACTTAACCATTGCTCAGTGAAGTTTGGAAGGTGAGGAAGCATTTTCAGACATGCAAGACAAGAAACACATTGGTGAAGGACACAAGATGGGGCATGAACACATTGGTTGGGGTGGGGGTGGGGGGAATCAAGGTCTCATGGATGTGAGTACAGTAATAGTGTGACTCAAGTCCTCACCCATTGGACTGTCACCACTGTTCTATCACTGTACCACTGGCTGCAGTGGCTGACATCTGTGTCTATGGCTGGTCTGCCATACCAGGATGGAAAGCAGGTTCCCCACTTTACACTTTATAGACTCATGTTCACTGTTAAATGAGAATGTGCAACTGTTGCTTTGTGTTACAGACCAGATCTCTCCACCTTCTGGAGCAGGGTATCTTGACATATCATAAAATACCGGGTGTACAATGAGCCATAACTAGGAACATGTTTCAAATATTGCTGTTACACACATTGCATAGGATTTGTGTTAACATACATTTTGACACTCATTATTTATTGACTTTAATATAAACTACTTGCCAGGCAAGCATGAGTCTTACAATGAACAGACCAAAACATTGATTCTTAAATCTGGGTATTCAGCAGAAATAAGTGCAGTTGAAAGCTATACTACAGAGTAATGCATGCATATTAACTTTTACAGTTCAGATATGCATTCCCAAGTTCATACAACTGTATGATATAGCAACTAATCCATCCATAACTGTTAAGGCTGCAATAACAGTACTTTATATAATTACACATACTTACCACATGTTTCTCGCATCCTGGCCAATCTCCTCATATGGGACCTCACATTCAAGGTCCTCTCTTCTGCAGCTATGTAAAAAGGGAAAAAGATAAAAGCATTATGAATACCAGTTTATACCACATTCAGCTTGAATATTTATGAGTACTAAATGTAAATCATATATACACATCTCTGGGGTGTTCCCTGCCTGACACTCCCTCATCCACAGATCAAGGGTATCCCTTTTCCTCCAGCAGTGGTCATCATAATGGTGATGACATTGTTCCCCAATGCATGAGATACTGGTCACACTGGTAAGAGTCCTTGCCAAACTATCCCAGGCTTTAGATTTAAATTGCAAGCCAGTGTAGTTTTCTTGCATCAGGCAGGACCCATGATCCTTAACCAGGAGCCTAACCTTGGACACCATGACACCCCAGCACTGCACTCTGAATTGCACACCCTCTCCAACACTTGACATATAGACACAAGTCCATTCTCAATGTCTAAAGTGCAATTCCCACCAATTCACCTTTAAATATCATGTCTTCCTGCCAATTGCACTTACTGAGAGTGCGCACTGTCTGCATTTTGATACATTCAAAAAAGCTGCATGCCACTTACCATTGTGCAAACATGGTAAAAGTGCATTAGTTTACAGGATACTAAGCAGCATGCACCTTTTTTGAATGCATCAGAAAATAGCTTTCAACCAAATAAATTCCATGGTTATTTCATTAGAGTGCCACTTATTTGCATAAGCTGCAGTCACAACAGCATAAATAATGTTTGCAGACCCTGAACTAGAACCCAGGACCATATTTACTCCCATTCAACACTCAACACATGTTACCACAGGATTTGTTACATGTAGTTATGTATTTCAGTATTCATTGCTAAGTTCATGGTATGTGCATAGTGCAGCCCCATTTACTGGGTTTGTGTGATGCCCAGCAGTGCTGAGCAATAGCAAGTGAAAGCATCTGGTTTCTTTTTTTGGATGTCTGGGTCATGTCTAAAACATAGATGGTTCCATTGTACAAGTGAGATAAGCATAGCCAAATGCCATGGATCATCACCTAAACATGGCAAAATTAAAAAAAAAAAACAGGAGGAAAGCCAAACTATACAGATATAACTAGTTCTGGCAGGTTTACCAGGGTTTTGGCTTATATTTTTGCAGTGTTCCTCATAAAATTTGTGGTTTTGTAATAATCATTTCGGATGGAAGTCACTAAATAATGACAGACATATTAGTTTCGGACTTCATACTCTTACAGAAGATGCATGATAATGCATAACCCTTTATTCTGTCAACTTTCTTAGTTTATAAGGGAATTATGTCCCTATGTCTCTATTTCTTGGCCTTTATCCCACTTTAATGGCTTTATATAGATTTCTTGCTCTAAGAGGTTGAGAGGTATGGGGCCGGACTACTGGTGCTCTCCTGTATATGAATTTATTATCCATGTTGTTCTACGAGGTTTCACAGCCAACACTACTGGAACGCATCACAAAACCTCACTTACACATGCCATGCCTCATTAATATGCATTGTGCATTGCCAAGAGCACATCATGGCCATGTACATGTATACACTCCATGTAGACTCTACATGGATCCTACACAGAGTTTATTGAATCCTGCAATTGATGTACATTTAGTGTAGGGTGTTATTGAATCTGACCCAGAGTCTACTTCAGAGATGAAGGAGACACAGAGCAATGAATACCTCTCTCTCTGACTTGTCTGACTGATTATCAGAAACAGGTTTATGTATCTTGTCTTGGTATTTGTGGGGTTGTTGATTTGTGAAGGTACAAGAGATTCTAGATTACTGGGTCCATGACTGCTCAGAAGACAAGGTATAGGTCTCCTCTGAGGAAATTATAGGACACAGAAAAGAGGGACACAGTGCTTCTAGACTTCTTTGGTAACCTAAGAAGTTTTGATAGGAACCTCTGGGGTCTTTCTAACTGTACAATATTTCTGGTGAGGTACATCCTAAAGAAAGTACTGTATTCTATAACTGGTTGACCCATTGCTAAATACAAGGGAGCAATAACGTCTTTAGATCTGGATTATATTCTTTTGTGATGAGCTGTTACAAATAGATGGATTTACTGACAACTGTTACTATATGGTGATCAAAGGAGAGGGAATTATTAACACAAGTTTCCAGGTCTCTAACTACATCTTCATTTTGAAGTGCAGTATTGTCAGTGTTATTCTTGGGAGATGCGTTTTCTGTCAAATATGACATGCTGTATTTTTTAGCATATAATGTATGTCCATTTTCAACATTCCAGGCATATATGAGTGTAAGTTAATCCTGGGGGGCTTATATATCAATGGTGGATTTAGCAATGACTGTCACTTTGCCGTCATCTACAGATTTATGTTAGCCATAGGTCAATAGGTCAGAAAAGAAAATACCAAATGAAGGAATTCCCAGCACTGAGCCCTGTGGGCCATTACTGATCATTTTTGTGTTCCCTGATGTTCAGCCCACCACCTGCACTGTGTGGCAGGTGGCAGGCTGAACATCAGGGAATAGAAAAATGATCAGCCTGTCACCTGCACTGTGTGGATTCTGTCTTTTATCCAATTTGCTATCCATCATACCTTATAAAGATCTATTTCTAAAGCATTTCAAGGAAAACTGTGTGTACAGTGTGACCTCTATCATCAGCGTGTGCTACTTTCTCAAAGAAGTTAACCAGGTTCATTAGATAGGATCTACCTTTTACAAAACTAAATTGTCATAGACCTAGACTGCTGAGATTTTTAATGCTGATGTTAAACAAGTCTCTTAATGAGTTCCATAGCCTTACAAATAACACTCATGTGGATGATGAGGCTACAGTTTCCAGGTTCAGTACTAGGGCCACCATTATGCAGTGACATCACCAATGCTGTATGCCATTAGCCAGGCTCAAATTAAATAGCTTCTGTAAAACTTTTTGTAGGGTTTGCTTCGTATTATTTATCAAACAGATGGGTATGCCATTTTATCCCATAGAGGAGGTCTTCTTAGTATTGGTCAGTACCTTTAAAACATGTTTGTGATGATGATGATGATGACGATGATGAACTGCTTGAGATCTGTTGGGATCACAGGTCTTTGGATAGTGACCACAGGAGTGAAATTTACATCGAATGTATTTTCTAGCATACTGTCAACATCCACCGAACCTGAGTAGGTTTTGTCATTTGATAAGATTTCTGTACATTACTGAGTGTTGTTTCTTAGTTTTGTAGCATAGCTAGAGAAGTAAAGGAGGATATGTAGTTGTCCTTAGCTTCAGATATCAGCCTGAATTCATAGGTTGCATAAGTAGATCTAATAATCTTTCTAATATTCTTAGTCAAATTCCTAATATTTTCCTTGATTGGGGGAGGGTCTTCAGATCTCCTGTATACTCTTTTAGATTTCCATTATATGTGGATCTGGATGGGACTGATGATTCTATCATTTATTTATATGGATATAAAACTCCTTGGTGAATCTATCTGATGAGATAATCCCCGGGATTCATGAAGCTCGGCGCAAGGCCGGTGTAAGGCTTGCGCCGGCAGTGCAGTGAATAATCGGCGTAGCAGCGCCATATGCATAGTAATGAGTGCGCGCCGCAACCACAGACACGTGCGGAGGGCACATGAGCGAGCCCAAGTAGGATGCGGCCATAGGCGTGGCCAAGCAGGCAGGCAAAGAGCAACCTAAAGTGCTGACTTCCACAGGCCGCCTGCAATAGTAACCGCACCAGCAAGGGTCCGTGGATAATGAAACGTACGCAGACTATGCAACATAGTACCCGTTCACACAAAACTGAGAACCAAACATTAACCCACGAAGTCCAAAGTGTACCCGTTCAAGGAACAAAGGATACGCGTAATACCGTGTCCGTCACGCAATGCACTGTCAGTGGGCATACCCAGTGAAGGTGTACCGCAGCATGTCAGCGCGCTGCACCTACATAAAAGTAGCCACATGGGCATGGTCACCAGCAGTAGTGAGAGTACACAGCCGGGTAGCCGTGTCGATATAACAACAAGAAGGAAACTAGATACCCTAAACACAGACAAACATGTGCATAGCAACATGTACTACACCCAGCAACGTGCCCGTCACATACACATAGGATGGCGTACGCCTAAACGTAATATCCAGAAGCAGAACCCATGCATGCAAATGTAATATACAACAGCCCCATCATAGCATGGAACCCGCACCCATGTAATGCGACGCACCCAACCCAGCTAGCAGCCTTGCGCAGCTACACACCTACACACAATGGGTATACCTGAAATGTAGTAAGAGGTATTATCCTAGGCAGTGCCACGTGGGCAAATATGTACCCCACATGTTAACAACCCACCTCAGGTACAGATATCCAAATGGCCGCATGTGAATGTGTCGGCAGAATGTGTACATCCCGCATGTGGTATGGACCTGTCAAAACCCCATAGGTGTGCACACGCCACGGTGCCCATAACTGTGCACAGCTGGACAAGGCAGTATGTTCAGCCACCGTACTGATGATTAGCTATGCAGACATGTCAAACACAACACATATGGCGGAACATCTGCCCACCAAGCAGGACGCCCCAACAGGGTGCTACAGGCACAGAAGGTGAAGGTGGGACATCACACGTTGAGAATAGCGTTGCTGGACGGCCAAACACCCACGGCTAATGCAAAGGATGGAATAACGTATATGCCTGGATGAATGGGTATGTCATAGCATGGGAATAGGCCAAGCTATCCACCATAATAGCCATGTGTACCAGATACAAACAGCCAGTAACACGCAGTAGTAATGCAGGAAGGCATACATGACTGTGGGAATAGCACAGGACATATGGCACGTGCCAAGTGTCGATGCATGACACAAATGTCCAGGATGGGGCTCCCTGCAAAGAGGAACATGTGTCAACCCCACCCCCCACAGATGTACAGGCAGTGAAAACACATCCCAAACACACACCAACACTACCAACCATCCCACGATAGCAACGGAGGCTGGTCAAAGACCACCATGACGCATGCACAAACAGGGACACATGTAACCGTTGCCCTAAACCCCCCCCAGGCGAAAGAATAATAGTATGGACATATGCATGTAACGCCGTGAAGGATGTGTGGTAGTCCTCAGTATCACAGAGGTAGGTACACAGATACACTGTAATCAACCGTGACGTATGTGCACTGTAGACAGCATACCTGCAGGTAATACATAGTTCAATCATGTGCCACAGAAATATACACATATGAATGAGGATAGGGGATAGACAAGTGTGAATGGGACAAACTATGAACATAGGTTCATAGGTCCATAGGTACATAGTAGGCTATCTACCCAAGGGCAGCCATAACCCTAGGCCATAGTTATGTTCCCTTTGCCAACCCTCCAGTCTGGAGATAAAATGCCTATTATATTGCTGCACCTCTGTCAAGCAGTGACAATGATGTAATCCCTGGGGTATATCCGCAATCCCCCATCCATTGGACAAGATCCCCCTCGAACAAGGCCAGCAAGGTTCTCTGCCTCACATGTACTGGGATGTTGTTCCACAGCATAATGAGTGTCTGGGTGATGTATCTGTCCCTCCAACACATTCTATTAATGACCGTGTCAAGGTTCACATCACCTGCCCCTGTGGTTTTGAGGGATGTAGATCCATTACGTGAAGCATAGTCATCAAATATGGGTCGCCATGGCCTCGTATGTCAGGCACAGGTCACCACTGAACAAGTGGTATGTGACTGAATGGAGCAGGAGACCGTACAGTCGGGCAGCATAACACAAATACCTGACACCCTGCATCCATCTAACGATGAACCTATGGGGCCTTCCCAGCTGCTGCAGGTGTCGGGTCAGCTACCTTCCGAATGGGGCAATGTACTCAATCATAGGTCTAATGAGTAATGAGTACAAGGAGACGATGACCTACCCTGATCTAGATGTGAATCCCTGCATGATCAGGTGGGCAATGTAGAAGTTCTATCGAATCACATTAGCAACGTGTGTGTCGAACGAATGGTGACTGGCAACCTGGGTCCCCAGATCCCTGGTAATACCCTCTGTGCTCAGTGGACTGCCACCCATATGGCGGATAGGGGTGACCTTGTTCTTCCCGATGGGTATGACTATGCATTACCCGGCATTCAGCTGTAGGCCATGTCCCTGGCAGCAGATATCCATATCTGTGAGGCCCCTTTGAAGGATATCTGTGTCAGATGTCCATCCCACTATGGCACCCAGTTCGCAGTCATCTGCAAACAATGTCAGCCATAACCCCCCTGTGTTCGCTTGTACTTTGGAAATGTAGATGCAGAAAAAGAGTGGACCCAGGACAGAGCCCCGTGGGACACCACCTGTGACTGGCAGTGAGTCTGACATGGTGCCAGCAACTATGACCGTGTGGGTTGTGTCACCTAGCCAGTTTGCAACCCATCCTGCGATGTACAGGTCCACATCCAAGCGGATGGGTTTATCAATGATACCCGAGGGGGGTATTGTGTTGAAGGCCTTTGCCAGGTCGAGGTACGCAGTATGGACTGCCTGACCCTCATCAATGGCCTTGGTGACTGTTCCTAAAACGTCAACCAAGTTTTAAACGCACGATCTGCCCTTGACCAAGCCAAACTGGGTTGGATGCAAAGTATGCAGGTCCCCTATGTCGTCATCTATGAGCTCCAGTATGATCCTTCCCCATGTCTTTGCAGATAAGGCTTCTCAAGCTAATGGGACGGTAATAACCAGGGTCAGTGGAGGCACTGCCCCTGTGAAGTGGGACTACAGTTGCCGTGCGCCACAACTTGAGTACGTTACCCGAGGTGAGGCTAAGATTACACAGCTGTCCTAACTGTGGGTCTAATTCCTCAATGAGATCGCGGAGTACACAGCCGGGACACCATCCGGTCCCATGGATGCTGAGTTCACTACCTTGGAGAGAGCATGTCCCACCTGTGCATTACAGAACATTCGGGGCCACAATCTTATGGTACAGACATCTCTCCATGTGGGGGGGGTGGATATGTCTTCACCGAACCTGTCAACCAGTATGTTGGCAATGTGTGTATGTTCAGAAAACCTCACATCATTGTGAACCCAGTCAGAGCATATCTGGGAGTGTCCTCCCAGGTGTCCAACATAGCTAAAGAAGGCTGTATGATTGTCTGTCGAGTCCTTGGTGATATATCTGTGGAACCTGCCCCGGATGATGTCATGAGAGCTTGTAGTCCTTCACATATAATGAGCAAGGGTGTCATACCTCACAAGGAGTCTGCACTGTCTTGTAGTAGCGACCTGCTCTCATTGTAGAGCTTGTGTATGGCTGGGGTACACCACACTGGATGCTTGGCATTGGTACAAAGACCCACAGTTGGGTAAGGGATTGCCTGATCCATGCAGTCCTGCAGGTGCTGGTAGAAGGCATATGTAAGTGATGCAGTGGCTTGAGTAATGTTCACCACTGGATCAGGGGCCTTAAAGGAGGCCACACTAGTGTTTAGAAATGTGAAGTCGGCTTATGAGAAAGCCATATGTATGGTAACCGGCACCACCTAATAGCATTGTATGACAATAGCAGAAGCATTGGCCAAATAACATAGTATTAACCGCATTATTAAAATATGTATTATTATGTATTTAGTTATATGTTACTGCTAATTACACTTGAAAATGCCCGGTAAGACCGGGTGAAAGTGCTCGTGATCTACCTGTTATGGTGGTGTCATTTTGACAAAAAAGTGGCGATACTTCCCTATTTGGACTTCTGGGGATTATTTAAAGCAGTTGTTAACCTGCATCTCTGGATGTACACCATTTGGTTTCATTGTTGAAAAACCTGGTTTTCGTAGCACTACATAATATGGGTAGCCAAACAGACATCCGCGAATGGGGAACATACAGCAGCAGTCAAAACCACTGGCCACATGGACACAGTCCAACAAGTTCTACACTTCACATATGCACATCGGTGTCCATTGTAGGACCCAAAAATTGATCCGTACAGTATTCCATCCAGCTGTCACCGTTCCACCAGAAGAGGCGACAGTCGTGAGTATGGCACAGCTAGACATATGCACCACCAGCGTGTTTAAGGTTGAAGACAAGTGTCCATGAAATGCAGGACATATGAACAGAAATCCCCAGATCGTCGAGTCCATAGAACTGCGTCCACATCCCAGTCCCGCACACCTGAAGGGTGTGTAATGGGTACCATCGAGGGTTGCAGCCATGGGATTGTGGGTATGCAGAAATGGGGCTCAGTGTTGATTGGCAGATAATCCGTTGTCCTGCCCCGTGGGAGGGATGTGGGTGTAGCACATGCCTTACTCCCCACTAATAATGCAAATCATCCACCGGATAATGCTACATGCGGGTGTGAAATGTGTACAGCCCTATACCAGTGTCCAGTAGGCAAGTCCCATGGATGGACAAGCGTACGACCAAGATGGCATCCATAACTGCAAACCTGATGGAATTACACAGCTGCAGT